>NC_090383.1:7614644-7681327 GCF_036365525.1 Heterodontus francisci | reverse complement strand
TTCTCTCTCTGCCCTCCTCTCTCTCTCTCTCTCTGCCCTCCTCTTGCGCTCTCTCTCTCTCTCTCTCTCTCTAACTTATACACACAGTCTGACACACAAACTGATGCTTATTTCCTGGCATTGCTCAATCGGATCAGACTCTGATTTGACCCTCATACTGTGCTTTTAATGGTTCAGTCCGCCAGCCTGTTTCTCTACATCAACCTTTGCGAAGACCACAATTAGGATTGAGATGGATTCTGAGACTTTCCAATTCAGTGCTGTATCTCTAAACTAAACTAAAGGCTTTGAGAATTTTTTTTCCTCACCCATATGTGGGTCCTTTTTAATTGTCCACACCCCTTTAAATTTCATTTGCATGCAATTCTTGATTCTCAATGTTAAGTGTGCTCCCTGTACAGGTTCAAATTAGCACCTGGAGGTGTGCATAGTTATGCTAATGGGCTTTCGTGGGAATGTTGAGTGCAAATAGCAGAGTTCCGTTTGTTCCCAGTGGAACTGCAGCTGTTTCAGAAAACCTGGGTCTCACTTTCTAGGCTGAAATGTGCAATATGATTACTTGATGAGGTTGAAGTTCAGCATAGTGGAGGAACAACAACAATTTTCATTTATATAGCACCTTTAACTTCCCAAGGAGCTTCACAGGAGCGATTAGCAAACAAAAATAGACACCGAGCCACATGAGATATGTCACATCAGGGTGAGAAAAAAAATTCTCAAAGCCTTTGGAAAGTCTCAGAATCCCACTCAGCCCTATTTGTGGTCTTTGCAAAGGTTGAACAGGGAAGGGAACTAAGAGGTAATGAGCAAAGAAGAGGGGCAGAGAAAGTGCAAGCATGAGATTGCAGACAATTGAAGGAGCAGCCCAGCAACCAACCCTGTGTTTGATGACTGGTGAATGTAGGAACAAGTGGAGGCCATTCAGCCCCTCCAGCTTGTTCCACCATTCAATGAGATCATGCCTGATCTGAAGCTTAACCAAAAGCTCTGTCAACGAGAGAGGTTCTAACGAGCGTCTTAAAGGAGTGAAAATGAGACTGGGAGATTGACCTTAAAAAGGAAGAGAGACTTGCATTTATATAGAGCCTTTCACCACCTTGGGATCACCCACAGGGCTTTACAGCCAATGAAGTGCTTTGTGAAGTGTAACATGGGAAACAGGATGACCTAATTTGCACACAGCAAGCTCCCACAAGCAGCAATTTGACAATGACCTGGCAAGCTGGTTTCGGACTGTTGATTGAGGGATAAACTTGTGTTTCCTCCATCCTGTTCCCCCCCTCAAAGGTCATAGGGCATTGCCAGGAAACCTTTGTCTATAAATTCCCACGTACTGGGTGCATGTACCCATTCCATTAGTAGAGACAGATTATAAAATCTTGGATATAAGCCTCACGCTGCAGAAGTGCTTAGCACAGCTGCATTATGTAGCTAACGTGAGCAAATGTGCTCTGGTATGTCTTAAAAACTATATATTTAATCGGCTCCCTATGTTTTATTTTGCAGGTAACCTTGACAAGCACATTCAGCTGGAAGATTTGGTTGCCCAGTTTTTGGGAGTAGAGGCAGCAATGACATTCGGGATGGGCTTTGCTACCAACTCTATGAATATCCCAGCGCTGGTTGGCAAGGTGAGTTTCTGCCTGTTATCTGCTGCATCAAACCCGCCTCCATTGAATTTCTCTGCAAATCTCTCTGTTATCTAATGCAAACCCTCTGCGCTCGCACGCACGCAAAATAAAGTGAGATGTTGTAAAAATACTTTCTCCCACCCTTTAGCCCTGAACCCCGGCTACTTTGTGGTGCACGTCCATCCCAGAGAGGCCGCAGCCCGTTTCTAGGCCCTGCCAGTAAAAGCAATCATGAGGAATGGGGGGAAATGAGAGTAATCTGTCGTCATGAACTCCACAGTGTTTTTTTTTAATATCCCAGAGAGTGAAGGAGAATCACATAACCCAACTTCAAAATAATTACAGATGCACAGTAAAGTTCAATAGGGGCCGGTTTATGGGTTAAATAATGAGTCAGGTCTGTCTAATAAACCAGGACACTAAAGTCAGAGCTGGAGAGTACTCTTCCAACCCTATAGCAGGATATATCGGATGAATACGTGGCTGAAGAGATGGTGTGAGGGGGAGGGTTTTAGATTCCTGGGACATTGGGACCGGTTCTGGGGGAGGTGGGACCAGTACAAACTGGACGGGTTACACCTGGGCAGAACTGGGACTGATGTCCTAAGGGGAGTATTTGCTAGAGTGGTTGGGGAGGGTTTAAACTAAAATGGCAGGGGGATGGGAACCTTTGCAAGGAGTCAGAGGAGGGGGGGGGGATCAAGGACAGGAACAAAAGACAGTAACGGGAATAAGAAAAGTGATAGGCAGAGAAATCAAGGGCCAGAATCAAACAGGGCCACAGTGAAAAATAGTGGGAAGGGGACAAGTAATGTTAAAAAGACAAGCCTCAAGGCTTTGTGCCTTAACGCACAGAGCATTCGCAATAAAGTGGATAAATTAATTGCGCAAATAGATTAAACGGGTATGATATAGTCGGGATTACGGAGACATGGCTGCGGGGTGACCAGGGATGGGAAATGAACATCCAGGGATATTCAGTATTTAGGAAGGACAGATGAAAAGCAAAAGGTGGTGGGGTTGCATTGCTGGTTAAAGAGGAAATTAACGCAATAGTGAGGAAAGATATTAGCTCTGACGATGTGGAACCTGTATGGGTAGAGTTGAGAAACACTAAAAGGCAAAAAACGTTAGTGGGGGTTGTATATAGACCACCAAACTATAGTGGTGATGTTGGGAATGGCATTAATCAAGAAATTAGAGACGCATGCGATAAAGGGTGATATTAATCTGCATATCGATTGGGCAAATCAAATTAGTCACAATACCATAGCGGAGGAATTCTTGGAGTGTATACGGGATGGTTTTCTGGACCTATACGTTGAGGAACCAACTAGAGAACAGACCATCCTAGACTGGGTATTGTGTAATGAGAGGAATAATTGACAATCTAGTGGTGCGAGACCCCTTGGGGATGAGCGACCATAATATGATGGAATTCTTCATCAAGATGGAGAGTGACGTAGTTGATTCTGAGACTAGGGTCCTGAATCTTAGTAAAGGAAACTACAAAGGTATGACGTGCGAGTTGGCTATGACAGATTGGGAAATGTTACTTAAAGGAATAACGGTGGATAGGCAATGGCAAACATTTAAAGAGCACATGGCTGAACTGCAGCAACTGTTTATCCCTGTCTGGCGCAAAAGTAAAACGGGAAAGGTAGCCAAACCATGGCTTACAAGGGAAATTAGAGATAGCATTAGATCCAAGGAAGAGGCATATAAATTTGCCAGAAAAAACAACAGACCTGAGGATTGGGAGCAGTTTAAAATTCAGCGAAGGAGGACCAAGGGATTGATTAAGAAGGGGAAAATAGAGTACGAGAGTAAGCTTGTGGGGAACATAAAAACTGACTGTAAAAGTTTCTATAGGTATGTGAAGAGAAAAAGATTGGTGAAGACAAATGTAGGTCCCTTACAGTCAGAATTTATTATGGGGGAATTTATTATGGGGAACAAAGAAATGGCTGACCAACTAAATGCATATTTTGGTTCTGCCTTCACAAAGGAGGACACAAATATCATACCAGAAATGTTGGGGAACACAGGGCTTAGTGAGAGAGAGGAACTGAAGGAAATCAGTAGTAGTAGAGAAATGGTGTTGGGGAAATTGATGGGATTGAAGGCCAATAAAACCCCAGGGCCTGATGGTATGCATCCCAGAGTACTTAAGGAAGATGCCCTAGAAATAGTGGATGCATTGGTGGTCATCTTCCAAGATTCTATAGACTCTAGAACAGTTCCTACAGATTGGAGGGTAGCTAATGTAACCCCAGTATTTAAAAAGGGAGGTAGAGAGAAAACAGGGAATTATAGACCAGTCAGCCTGACGTCGGTGGTGGGGAAAATTCTAGAGTTTATTGCCAAAGATTTTATAGCAGAGCACTTGGAGAACAGTGGTAGAATCGGACAAAGTCAGTATGGATTTACAAAAGGGAAATCATGCTTGACAAATCCACTAGAATTCTTCGAGGATGTAACTAGTAGAGTTGATGAGATGGAGCCAGTGGATGTGGTTTATTTGGACTTTCAGAAGGCTTTCGACAAAATCTCACATAAGGGATTAGTGTGTAAAATTAAAGCGCATGGGATTGGGGGTAGTGTATTGCGATGGATAGAAAATTGGTTGGCAGACAGGAAACAAAGAGTAGGGATAAATGGATCTTTTTCCCAATGGCAGACAGTGACTAGTGGGGTACTGCAGGGATAGGTGCTAGGACCCCAACTATTCACAATATATTTTAATGATTTAGATGAGGGAACTAATTGTAATATCTCCAAATTTGCTGATGACACAAAACTGGGTGGGAGGGTGAGTTGTGAGGAGGATGCAGAGAGACTTCAGGGTGATTTGGGCAAGTTGAGGGAGTGGGCTAATGCATGGCAGATGCAGTATAATGTGGATAAATGTGAGGTTATCCACTTTGGTAGCAAAAACAGGAAGGCAAATTATTATCTGGATGACTATAAACTGAGAGAGGGGAATATGCAGCGAAACCTGGATGTTCTCGTACACCAGTCGCTGAAGGTAAGCATGCAGGTCCAACAGGCGGTAAAATAGGCAAATAGTATGTTGGCCTTCATAGCAAGAGGATTCGAGAACAGGAGCAGGGATGTCTTGCTGCAATTGTACAGGGCCTTGGTGAGGCCACGCCTGGAATATTGTGTGCAGTTTTGGTCTCCTTATCTGAGGAAGGATGCTCTTACTATAGAGGGAGTGACGTATGAGGAGATGCACCAAAGATGTCTTATTTAAAGAAGGATGTAAACGCGTTGGAAACAGTTCAGAGAATGTTTACTAGTTTAATACCTAGAATGGGAGGGTTGTCTTATGAGGAAAGGTTGGACAGGCTAGGCTTGTATCCACTGGAATTTAGAAGAGTAAGAGGCAATTTGATTGAAACATATAAGATTCTGAGGGGTCTTGACAGGGTGGATGTGGAAAGGATGTTTCCCCTTGTGGGAGAATCTAGAACTAGGGGTCACTGTTTAAAAATAAGGGGTCGCCCATTTAAGACAGATGAGGAGAAATGTTTTCTCTCGGGGTCGTGAGTCTTTGGAATTCTGTTCCCCAAAAGGCGGTGGAAGCAGAGTCTTTGAATATTTTTAAGACAGAGGTAGATAGATTCTGGATAAGTAAGGGGGTGAAAGGTTATTGGAGGCAGAAGGGAATGTGGAATTGAGGTTACAATCAGATCAGCCATGATCTTATTGAATGGCAGAGCAGGCTCGAGGGGCCGAGTGGCCTACTCCTACTCCTAATTTGTATGTTCGTATGTCTCTTGCTCTCGAGATGTGCCTGATGCGTGGAACTTATAAAGCCCCATGGACTCTGAACCCCATGTCTGCTGCCTTGCTGTCTCTCCTGAGTACCATTGCTCCTTCCACTGACACAGGTCTGGACAGAGTAGACAGAGAAACTGTTCCCACTCATGAAAGGATCGAGAACGAGAGGGCACAGATTTAAAATAATTGGTAAAACGAGCAAAAGTGACATGAGGAAAAACTTTTTCATGCAGCTAGTGGGTAGGATCTGGAATGCGCTGCCTGAGATTGTGGTGGAGGCAGATTCAATCGAGGCTTAGATAGTTATATGGGGAGAAGGCAGGGGAGTGGTACTAGGTGATATGCTCATTCAGAGAGCCGGTACAGACACGATGGGCCAGATGGCCTCCTCTGTGCTGTAACGATTCTGTGATGTGGAGAGTGTTTGTTGGACACCAAGATTCTACCTGACACATTGCCTTTCTCTTATAGTGCACTTCAGCACTTAACACATTATTTCTCTTGGAGGGATGGATAATTAGCTGGAAAAGGAAAATCAGTTTATCTGTTTCATAGAATTACATAGAATATGTAATACGTAAGGGGTGGCGCAGTGGTTAGCACCGCAGCCTCACAGCTCCAGGGACCCGGGTTCGGTTCTGGGTACTGCCTGTGCGGAGTTTGCAAGTCCTCCCTGTGACCGCGTGGGTTTCCGCCGGGTGCTCCGGTTTCCTCCCACAGCCAAAGACTTGCAGGTTGATAGGTAAATTGGCCATTGTAAATTGCCCCTCGTGTAGGTAGGTGGTAGGAGAATTGAGGGAAGTTGGGGATTTGGTCGGGAATATGGGATTAACGTAGGATTAGTATAAATGGGTAGCTGACAGTCGGCACAGACTTGGTGGGCCTGTTTCAGTGCTGTATTTCTCTATGACTCTATGTGTGTGTGTATATATATATATAATACACAGAAACAGGCCATTCAGCCCAACCAGTCGATGCTGCTGTTTATACTCCATACATACCCAGTATTCCCCAACTTTCCCCTATTTTTGTATTAGCACTGATTGTTCACTAGTACAATGTACCAGTTGCACTGACATTGAAGATGCTGTCTATACCAGCTGGCCAACGTATGGGTGGGAAAGGAGTAACTGAATCTCTGAGATCACAGATGCGTCTGTAGTCAGGCAAGAAGGATACACAGTTGCCCATGTGTAAAATCCCATGTCACGTGTAGGCCAGACCAGGTAAGGAGGGCAGATTCCCTTGCCTGAAGGACATTGGAGAACCAGATGGGTTTTTCATGCAATTTGATCATTTTCCATCCTGGTTCCATTTCACCAATAACCAGATTTATTGAACTCTAAAATTCACAAACCTCTGTGATGCGATTGGATTTAAGCCCACTGCAGGCATTTTAACGCCCCTGGGTTTGAGTGGGTGTGGTGTCAGGAAATTTTGTATCGAGTGGCTTAGGATACAGAAAAGAGCATGAACCGTGAGAGCTGTACAGAAAGAAAAGCAGCACAGCAGAGAAATTAGTATAATTGAAAATGGCAAAAGATGTAGGATTGACGAAATGTACACCATTGTCTATTCCATCTGAATCTGATTCTCTCTTTGTGCACCAACGGTTATTTTTAATTGAAAGGGATCTCTTTGTGGTGTTTTTCTGCAATGCGATGATACAGTTCACGTCAAAACCCATCCTTGCCCCCCTGAAACGGCATCGTGTTGGTGATGTACAGATAATCCAACTGGCCTCTGATGAAGAGAGTGGAACGCATTTTAATTGCTGCTTCGTTCCTTTCTAAAATAGTCCCATCTCTTGGGACACATTGACACACAGAAAACAACAGGTTCCCTGGAAACATTCTCTGCTAACTAGGGAACGTATAACTGTGTATCACAGGAAACGTTAAAGTCCCTACCATCCTATGCTTGGTCTCCGGTTTGTATCTGCTCTAACATGCCAACTTTTGATACATGACAGGCATGAGGAAGGCAAGAAGTTTTTCTATTTTGGGTACACGTTGCACACACCGAACGCTCAAGGGACAGACATAGAACAGACTGGTCGCAGAATGATAGCTCCCTGTGCTCTGCATAATGTTCCCCCTCAGGAGAACATCCCCTACTGAATGGGGAATCACACACCGTGTTCTCTGCTGTGGAATCTGCCTTTCCTTTGACTCAGACTGATGGAATATAATATCTTTTGCTAGATATTGAACGTTCTATGAGAAATTAGTTTGCGACAGCATTCATCCCCTTCCTAGTGACACCACAAAGCGGCCCCCAATTCAATCTGTACCCGCATTGGCTGTTTTCATGGTCTCTCAGTATGAGGTTGCCAATGTTTACCCAATGAAGACCATCCCATCAGCCTGACCTGCATTAAAATTAGCCCTCAAAGGCAACACATTAGTCTCCATATCCTGAAGAATCCCTGAAGGATCAAAGTTTACAACATTTCACAGCTTGTATGCTGAAGAAGCCAGGAGGATTAAGTTTATTTAACTTATGAAAATCAATTCGGTAGGGAATGTCACTCATGAATGTTCAAAGGATTTGGGCATGCATTACTAATTCTACTTAACAAACAATGAAAAGGCCTGGGGGAAGCAGATCACTTTTCCCAAATCCGAAATCTGTGCATCTTTTTAAAATTGCTCGTCACACTGAAGTGAAGCAGTTAGTCAAGTGAAAGCTTTCCGGATGTTCGATCTTCTCAATGTCTTTCCTGTGCAGGGCTGCCTCATTCTGAGTGATGAGCTGAACCACACTTCGCTGATTCTGGGCGCGCGCTTGTCAGGATCCGCCATCCGAGTATTTAAGCACAACAGTGAGTAATAACTTTCCTTCAGCCTTTTGCACCGGGAAAATCTGAGGAAGTCTGCATTTTTTTTTGGTGGAATCTGAATTGACGAGCTGGTTTGGTTTGTAGGGAGTTGGTTAACATTGGGTAATGGGCATGAGAAGAAATTATAGTTTAAGCAATTAGTTACTCTTAAAACACCAGTGTAACGGTCAAGTAACTTTTAAATATTGTTCAATGTCACCTGCCCCCAATTTAGATTTATGGCTTTCATAAAATCACAGAATTCCGCCCATCGTGCCTGTGCTAGCTCTTTGGTAGAGCTATCCAATTAATGCCATTCCCCAGCTCTTTCCTCATAGCCCTGTAATTTTTTCCCCATTGACTTTTATCCAATTCCCTTTTGAAAGTTACAACTGAATCTACTTCCACCGCCCGTTCAGGCATTACGTTCCAGATCACAACAACTCACTGCGTAAAAGAATGTTTCCCCATATCGCCTCTGGTTCTTTTGCCAATCACCTTAAATCTGTGTCCTCTGGCTACTGACCCTTCCGCTACTGGAAACATCTATTTACTCTGTCAAAATCCTTCACAATTTTGAACACCTCTATCAAATCTCTGCTTAACCTTCTCTAAGGAGAACAACCCAGCTTCTCCAGTCTCTCCATCTAACTGAGGTACCATTCTAGTAAATCTCTTCTGCAGCCTCTCCGAGGCCTTGCAATCCTTCCTAAAGTATGCGGTGCCCAGAATTGGGCTCTGCTTTCATGTCTGGGTTTTTTTTCTTTTTGGGTCTTCTCCCCTCTTATACTGAAAGCAGTGGCTGGTGGAATCTGCTGGATGCCTACAGCTGCGTTGTCCAGAAAGCCATTCTTCTTGTGCAAATCCTCAATAACAGAGATTTCGGGCAGAATATTCCGGTCTTTGAAGATTCTCTGGCGTTGTGACAATGCCTGGGCCCCGCCCCGATGGTGACTGTGTTCCACCCACCTGTGCGATCTTCCCTGAGACAGCCAATTAAGAGGCCACCTCCGCGGTCGTCATCCAGTTAAAGGCGGCGGGCAGGTTCAAGGGGCAGGTGGCCCAATCAGAGGGCCCGAAGAGTGGAAAGCCACCAGGTGAGGTGAGCGCTGTTGAAGCATGTAGGAGACAGCGAGGGTGCCTCAAGGTGGAGCTGCTCTCTGATGGACTGCGCCCGGGGTGTATGTCACTTCTGAATTGAACATCGTCTGTTGTGGCTGTAGAGGCCAACTCGGGAGTGCCAATCCCTTCCGCAACTGGCACCGGTGAATAACGGTCCCAAGGTTGACGGACGTCTCTTCCTTCCGCCAGGCTCTTTTTCCACCATCTGGTTGTTTCTTGTGCCCTCTGCTTTTTCCATGCTCTTCCTGACTGCCATTCACCAGGAATTCCGGTCAGCAGCAACAAGGACTTCCCATGCATCGACACTGATCCCAGTCAGCTTGAGGTCTTGCTTGCAGACATCCTTGTATCGCAGATGTGGGTGACCCTGTTGGCCTTATGCCAAGCTCGTCTTTGAGGATGTGGCCATCATCCATTTGGCGCACATGACCCAGTCTGCAAAGTCGCTGCTGATTCAAGAGGGTAAACATACTGGGGATCCCTGCACGCTGGTGTACTTCTATATTCAGCACTCTGTCCTGCCAGGAGATGCCCAAGATCCATCTGCGGCTGCAGAGGTGGAAGCTGTTTAGCAGCTTTTCTTGGCATAAGTTTGTGCTTCATTACTGCAAAGGAGGGTGCTAAGAACACAAGCCCAGTACTTGCAGAGCTTTATATTTTTGGTTACTTTGCTGTTGGTCCACACTTGTCTTCCCAACATTAACATGCCAGCTGCAGCCTTGGCAATCCTGGTGCTGATTTCAGCATCAAGGGACGGATTGCTGGTGATTGCTAATCCAAGGTATGTGAAGCTGTCAACGACCTCCAGAGTGAGGTTGTGGATGTTGATGGAAGGTGGAGTCTCTACGTCTCTATCAGTTCTCCTGGGCCTTCATGAAGTTTGGACTGCCAATCAGCGTCTGGAAGACCAAAGTTATGGGCCACGATGTAGAGGCTGTCTCTGAAGCCAGATGGACATTTAAAAATGAAGACTGACCACAGCTGGCAGGCTGTAGTTCCCTCAGTTTCAGCATCGCTAACACTGCATTAACATCTTTTTTAAAAAAAAACTAGGAGTGGGGCTAACTGGATTGCAGGCTCAGAGTCAATGGGCCAAGTGGTCTCCATCTGTACTGTACTATTCTATGATATAATGTTTACCAGTAGATTCACCTGTTTTCAGGTTGCCATCTAAGCCTTCAACATGAGTCAGCAGTTCAAGAGCATCTCAATCCCACTGGGTACTCCTACATTTTTTGTGATGCTACATTGCTGCTGAGGCTTGTGTTGTTGTAGAGGCCACCTGGGTTATTTCAACTGGATGACAGAATTAATGACTATATAACCCGATTAATGTTGCACAAATCTGAGATTGGAAATTTGTGTGCCTGATTCGTGTGTGTTTTTTTTTAACCCTACAAGTTCATGATGGTTTTTCATTTGTTACCTTTTCGGCCGCTCCCTCCTAATGTGACCGGTAGGTGCACAGACACTGATTTTAAACGCGACTGGTCTGTTAATGGGTTTTCACAGCAGTCTGATGGTCAAATTCAGACACGGCTGGTGTCTGGGGGCGTCATCACTCAGTCAGCAGACAAAGGAGCACATCTGAATTTGAGGTTTATATCTGTGAAAGCAGGTTAGGCAACAACAACTTGCAATTATATAGTGCCTTTAACGTAGTAAAACACCCCCAAGCTCAAACAAAATTTGACACCGTGCCACATGAGATACTGGGACAGGTGACCAAACTCTAGGACAAAGAGGTACATTTAAAGGAGGCGAGAGAGGCAGAGTGATTTACAAAGGGAGGTGCAAAGCTTAAGGTCCAGCTAGCTGAAGGCACGGCCGCCAATGGTGCAGTGATTAAAATTGGGGATGCGCTAAGGGCATTGCTCTCGCCTTCATTAAGGCACCCCTTAAAACCTACTGTTTGACCAAGCTTTTGATCATCTGCCCTAATATCTCCTTACGTGGCTCGGTGTCACATTTTGTTTGACAACGCTGCTGTGATTTGTCTTGGAACCTTTTACTCTGTTAAAGGTGCTATATAAATGCAAGGTTTTATCCATTATATGTGTAACATGATGGCTGCAGTGAAATCTCAATGTCCAGGTTAGCAGTCAAAGGTGTCAGTGTATTAAGAGTTGGATGCAAACTTGCCCTGGATATGAACCGCGTTTCTGTTGAAATCCAGGTCAGCCCCAACAGTTAATACACTGTTGCTGAAGGTAATCTTCGAGTGGAGATTGATGGAGACTGTGGACTGGAAGAGAAGTTAGCAGCAGCAGCTTGCATTTCAATATCGGATCATTGACAGTTCACACCATGGGATCAGAACCTGGGAAGTTTCAGCACGTTTTAAAACACGGGCTCTGCCAACTGAAGATTTCCTCTTGGGAAAAGGAGTTGGCTGCAGCAGACCTGTGTCAAACCATCTGATTTTAATGTTTCTCCGAAGCCCAGGCAACTAATTCACCAAAGCAGCTGGCAAGTCTGTTGAGTTCCCCCTCTCCCTGATGCTGCCTCGATCAGAGTAAGGCAGTCAGTCATAAAGAATAGAACGGGTCAGGGAACGTTGAAGGTTGCTGAAGGGCAGTTAAAGCATATTGCCTTGTTTGGACTCTGCTTGAAAATGAATGGTAGCTCTGCGCATGTCTGCACACAAGCCTCTGACACCATTTTGGCTGTAATCTGGAGCTAGTTTGTGCTGAGAAGTCACTAATGGCCGGAGAGCACAATCTAATAGTCGAGGCAGTGCGAGTTCAGCCAGTCTCCTGGACCTTCCCCAAGTTGGTGTACAGTTCCAAATGCCAGATTTGGTGGGGACTGTTGCCTTTCCTGTTGTGTAACTGCATTACTGAGTGGTGACTTCACTCCTGATTTTTGCTGGGCAATTAATAGGGGAACAAAATGAGAATTTCGAGAGGTTTCAAAATTAAATCGTTTCTCTTTGAAGGGGTGGGGAGACGGGGAAATGCAATTAGCTGATGTGGCTGTACGGGGTCTTGCAGCTTTTGTGTTTTATTATTCTTCTTTATTGGAAGTTGGTCCTGTTTATACTTGCTGATTTTGTTGCTGAATATGAAAGTTCTACTGTCAGAGAGGCCGAGTTTTTGTTTCCCAGTCATCAATAATGGAGAGTAAAGCTTTACAATGCATCGACACTGCATTTTATAATGACTAGGTGTGTTCACGCCTCAGTGTTTACCAGTCCAATTGTGAGCACATTGCTGAAGGATTTGATTATAATCTCATTATATAGCCACAGACTGACTGACTCCTTCCAATTTAGGCTCATTTTCAGCAGAATCAGTCTGCACAAATATTGTGTTTTTTTAACATGTGGCATGTCTGGAAATGGACTTGTAACAAATGCTGCCCCGTGACTTCATTTAGCCCCTCAGTCCCACAGCCCTCTGAGATAACTGTGCTCCTCTAATTCTGCGTCACTGTTGACGGCCGCACATTCAGCTGCCTGGGCCCCAAGCTCTGGAATTCCCTCCCAAAACCTCTCCGCCTCACTTTCCTCCTTTTGAGACACTCCCTAAAACCTACCTCTTTGACCAAGCTTTTGGTCATTTGACCTAATACCTCCTAATGTGGCTCAGTGTCATATGAAAACAACAACAACTTATATTTACATAGCACCTTTAGTGTAATTAACCATCCCAAGGTGCTTCACAGGAGCAAAGTATGACACCAGGCCACAAATTATGTATTACAATGCACCTGTGAAACACCGTAGGGCACTTTATTACATTAAATATAAATATAAGTAGTTGAACATTAAGCTATGAATTAATAATGTTGGTACTGATTTTTTTTGGCCATTCCTACTTAATTAACTTCTTCTCAATTAATGGTCAGGCTCAGTTTGTGGCTGCCAAAGGAGAATATTTTTCTGATATGTATGGAGGAGTTTGAGTATCTAAAAAAAAAAACCCTTTGCTTCCATACCATACGTCATTGAACACCTGGGCGGCACAGTGGCGCAGTGGTTAGCACCGCAGCCTCACAGCTCCAGCGACCCGGGTTCGATTCTGGGTACTGCCTGTGCGGAGTTTGCAAGTTCTCCCTGTGTCTGCGTGGGTTTCCTCCGGGTGCTCCAGTTTCCTCCCACATGCCAAAGACTTGCAGGTTGATAGCTTAATTGGCCATTATAAATTGCCCCTAGTATAGGTAGGTGGTAGGGGAAATATAGGGACAGGCGGGGATGTGGTAGGAATATGGGATTAGTGTAGGATTAGTATAAATGGGTGGCTGATGGTCGGCACAGACTTGGTGGGCCGAAGGGCCTGTTTCAGTGCTGTATCTCTAAACCTCCACGGAGAAGCCTGAACTGCAACTGATGAAATATTATGGATTACATCAAGTCTACAACACAGAAACAGGCCATTGGGCCCAACTGGTCCATGCTCCACAAGCACATCCTCGCATCCCCTCTTCATCTGACCCCATCAATACATCCCTTTGTTCCTTTCTCCCTTTATCTATCTTGCCCTTTAATGCATCTATACTATTTGCCTCAACTACTCCCTGTGGTAGCGAGTTCCACATTCTCACCACTCTCTGGGTAAAGAAGTTTCTCCTGAATTCCCGATTGAATTTACTGGTGGCTATCTTATATTTAGGGCCCCCTACTTTTTGAATGCCCCGACAAGGAGAAGCGTCTTCTCAGTCTACCCAGCTTAACCTCTTCATTTTAAAGACCTCTATCAGGTCACCTCTCAGCTTTCTGTTTTCTAGAGAAGGGTGCCCCAGCCTGATGAACTTTCCTTGATAAGTCTAACACCTCAGTCCTGGTAACATCCTTGTAAATCCTTTTCTTTGTTGCATCGTCTCCAGTACATTCTTTTTATGATATGGAGACCAGAACTGTGCACAGTGCTCCAAGTGTGATCGAACCAAGATTCTGCATAAAATTTAACATCATTTCTCATTTAAATATATTCACTGATTATTTGCTGAACTTTAGGGTAGTTGTGCTACTTATGTTTGACTTGCCTCATCTTATTTTAAGCAATACTTCTCAAAAAAATAAAGTTTCACGCTGTAAATTTAATGTGACTGAAAAGTTGGGTGTAGACTTGAATATAAAAGCCCCAGGATTTTTCGCTCGTACCTTTTTATTTTCACAAGTTGACGATCCAGTTTTCCTATTGTTTGACGTGTACCCTGTGTATCATGGGTATTTTTTATTCGGTTCCTGGGATGTGGGCGCCTCTGGCAAGGCCAGCATTTATTACCCATCCCTAACTGCCCTTGAGAAGGTGGTGGTGAGCTGCCTTGAACCGCTGTAGTCCATGTGGAATCTGTATTCCACAGGTGGGCCATTATTTTAACATCGAACGGTTTGTGGTGAGACAGAGGATTGGCGCTGCACTGTGCCATGCTCAGAGTGGCGGGTTATGGCATTGTCCTTGATTTCTGCATTCAGGTAATGCCAGCCCTCCATCAGAAATGCTTTGAGTGAGGGCTGAGTCCCCACCGTATGAACGTCCACCCTCTGTTCCAACCCATCGATGTCGAGATGCAAACAACCTAAACTGATGCCTAGGGATATGTTACTTGTACATACACACGACATTAAGTTGCACAGTACTCAGTTTATCTATTGACCACGATACCCATTTCTGACCTGAAACTTGGCCTGAATTTTAACGAGGGGTTCTGGAACCTCCAATGTCTGGGGCAAAAAAGCAGGTCCAGAGCCCCCACTTGCTTGCCGGCAGTTGGACCACCGCGGCTATTTTACTGCAGGCAGCCTCCTAATTGGCCGCCTGTGGGCCTGCCTTCCAATTGAGGAGGCAGGGCTGCTGTTACAACAGGCCCAATCAAAGGGCTGGCAGCTCTGAAGCCTCAGCAGCACCACCGGGAGAGGTGACTGCTGCTGAGGAAGGTTGGAGAGCTCGTGCCTCTGACAGTTAAGTGGGGGGGAAAAAAAAAAGAAAAATTCAGGGGGCTGAGGCTCGGAGGAGAAAACCCCTTTGGGGAGTTCGGTGGGACCGCCGGAACTGCCTTCCCTGCCTGCAGCCCCCTCTTTGGGCATGGAGCATCCGCCTCCCTTAGCCCCCCCAGTCTGCCGCAGCGAGGCCTCCTCCGTAAAGCTGGCGGCCTCCCCACTTCACAGAAACACATTGGCGTGGGTTCACCCTTCCATCAGCAAATTGGCTGTCCATGTCCCTGAAGAGGGAAGCTGACCTGCATTCCAGCCCACCGCTGGGAAAATTCCGCAAATGCCGGACTGCGCGGGGGGTGGGGGGGAGTCACCACTTCCCACTAGTTTACCACCTCCTAGCCCGCCACCCGGGAGCCGATAAAATTCTGCCCACTGACTCTGTTTCTCTTTGCACTGATGGCTGTCTGACCTGCTGAGTATTTCCAGCGTTTTCTGTTTTTAACACCGTTTATACAATCTGCAGTATTTTTCAGTTCCTAACAGTGGTCAATATTTAGTTGCTGCTGAATTGAGCCTAAGGTTCGTCGTTGTGCCCGGTATCAGGTTCTCTCGACAGAAAATGTTAAATGATGAGGACGGAATATATAAATACTGCTTCAGATCGGGTGCTATTTAAAAAGACTTTATAACCCTGTACAGCTTAAGCTTTGGGCGCCCGTTGCTGTCTTTTAGCCACTCCAGATGCATCAAGGATTTCAGGATTAAGTAGAAAATTAAGAAAGGAAAGATTCTTCAATTGATCGAGCTGGATGGTGTGAAACTAAGACAGGACATGCTGGAAAAGCTCAACACCTCAGGTAGCATCTGTGGAGAGAAAGACAGGTTAACATTTCAGGTGTTACTGCAATTATATAGGATCTTGGTGAGACCACATCTGGAGTACTGGGTACAGTTTTGGTCTTGGAGGGAATGCAATGCGCAGAATCACCTAGCTCATTCCTGGGATGAGGGGATTGTCTTATGAGGAGAGATTGAGCTGAGTAGGCCTATGTTCTCTGGAGTTTAGAAGAATGAGAAGTGATCTCATTGAAAGATATAAAATTCGTAAGGGGCTGGACAGGGTAGATGCTGAGAGGCTGTTACCCCCGGCTGAGGAATCCAGAACACGGGGTCACAGTCTCAGGATAGGGAGTCGGCCGTTTAGGACTGAGTTGAACAGAAGTTCCTTCACTCAGTGGTTGTGAATCTTTGGAATTCTCGACCCCAGAGAGTTGTGGATGCTCAGTCACTGAGTACATTCAAGACTGAGATGGATAGATTTTTGGATACAAAGGGAATGAAGGGATTTGGGGGCAGGGCAGGATGGTGCTTGTGGAGGGATGTGAAATTGAGGATGAGAATTTTAAAATGGAGGAGTGGCTGGACCGGGAACCAGGAGGTGATGGATGGGATGGGGGTGGGGGGGGGGGGGAAACTTGCTGCGAGTTAGGACACGGGCAGCAATTTTGGACGAGCTCAAGTTTAGGGAAGGTGGGAGGCACAGTTGAGTTTAATGATAACAAATAAGGTTGGAGGGGCTGAATGGCCTACTCCTGTTCCCATGTATGTTTGCGTTTAAAGGCATTGCCATGTTCCCAGTCTGACCTATACCCGCCCTGATTAAGCCGTGCAGTCTTGCTGTAGTTTTCCTCCTTTTCCAGTTTACAGAACAGTCTCGAAGGGCTGAGTGGCCTACCCTGTTCCAACATCATTGTAAAAATACCTTTGGGGGCGAGGTGGAAACGTTTACCCTGATAAACAGGGATCTGATAAAATTACGGCAGCAGAAAGTCTGAGGAAGTTCAGAGGTGCTGGGAGAGGGATATGTTTCTGTTTGAAATACTGTCAGCCACGGGAAAGGATTTCACTTATAGAATGTCAGCATCGGTTATTATATCGAAAGGAATGCGGCTGAACCAGTTATATGTGGGATGGTTTAAGTAGTTGCAACAGCAGATCATTGAATTGAACTGGGTGAGGCAAGCTCAGAGCTCACTATGAACTGGTATTCAGATATCCCAGGGCGAAAGGGAGTGTTTTGCTAGACGTGTCAGTGGGTTCTGGATTGGGGATAGATCCCGCCTGAGTTCTGGTTGAGGACACCTCCCACAGTAATGTTTGTGGAGACACACCTTCAGCCTGAGGCACCTTGTCTTTCCAACCTAGATTGAAGCCAAAGCTTTAACATAAACATAATAGGAGTGGGAGTAGGCTACATGGTTAACAGGAATGCGGCTTGTAGGAATATTAGTCACCAATTGACCCTCTATCAATTGAGCACACATTCCACCACACAGAGTATAACTAATTTCTGTCTCCCTAAAGCCTGGTAGTCACTTGATTAATTATGTTGAATTTCCTTATCTTTTGTCAGTTGAATCTTGCCATGTGCAGATATGAAAAATTAATATTCCAGCCCATTTATATGTAATTGCTGTTTACAAAGTGAACAGACTCCTCAAAAACTGACCTCAAAGTTAAAACGATCCGTTAATTCAGTGACTAGTTTCACAATACAGTGGCAATTATCGGAGAGGTAATCTTCCAACTTCACACTCCCAGAGAAGCCTCACCCGCCAGTAACAAGTTGCATTTATATTGGGCCTTTAATGTAGCAACATGTCCCAAGGAGGTTCACAGGAGCGATTATCAAACAAAATTTGACGCCAAGCTACATAAGGAGATTTTAGGACAGGTGACCAAACGCTTGGTGGGCAGAGAGGTTTTAACGGAGCAGAGAGAGAGAGCTTTCGGGAGGGAATTCCAGATTTTGGGGCCCAGGCAGCTCAAGAGGTCAGAATTAGAAGAGTACAGATCTCTCGGAGGGTTGTGGGGCTGGAGGTGATTACAGAGATGGGGAGGGACAAGGCCATGGAGGGATTTGAAAACAAGGGTGAGAATTTTTAAATTGAGCTGTTGTTGGACCGGGAGCCTGTGAAGGAAGGGCAGTGAGCACAGTGGGTGATAGGTGAATGGGACTTGGTGGAATTTGAGCGTGTGCTACATGTAATTTCCCAGCCATTCGATCACCAAATAGGGGAGAGAGAAAAAATCCTTCGGGAAACAATTTTTAAGATGAGTTGCAACAGGGCAGTTCTTGAAATGTGTGAGCTCAAATTCCTAGTAAGTAACTGGAGATCACACAATCCCGTGCCATGCCATCAAATATTCAGAAATTATTAGCTGGTGAAGGAAGTATAAGTGGGCAGTCCAGCAAGTAGGTTTGAACCTACCAATCAGCATACTCAGGGAGGCATGAAAGGGAAGTGTAGGAAAAGAAGGAAAGACTTGCATTTCTATAGCACCTTTAATGACCTAGGGATGTCCCAAAGAGCGTTCCAGCCAATCAAGTATTTTCCAAGTGTAGTCACTGTTGTAATGTAGGAAATATAGCATCCAATT
Source organism: Heterodontus francisci (assembly GCF_036365525.1). NCBI lineage: Eukaryota > Metazoa > Chordata > Chondrichthyes > Heterodontiformes > Heterodontidae > Heterodontus > Heterodontus francisci. The sequence goes on along the minus strand of NC_090383.1, from coordinate 7,662,645 downwards.
TGTACACAAGATCCCACTAACAGTAGCATGATAATGACCAGATCATCTGTTTTCAAGATGATCATTGAGGGAGAAATATTGGCCAGGACACCGGGGGAGAACTCCCCCTGCTTTTCTCCAGAATAGCACCGTGGGACCTGACGGGGCAGTCGGGGCCTCGGTTTAACATCTCACCCGAATGGCGGCACCTCCGACTGTGCAGCACTCCCCGGAGTGTCAGCCTAGGCTTTTTGTGCTCACGTCTCTGGAGTGGGACTAGAATCCACAACCACCTGACTTGGAGATGAGAGTGCTACCCACTGAACCACAGGAAGTTGAATTTACATGCCATGCAGTGGGCGGATGCCCTCTTGAGAGTTGGACGAAGGAATATTATTGAGGTAGAAAGCGTGTTGGGGATCTGGTTTTGGTCGGGCTTGATGCTGCCTGTGGCTGAGTTCCATTTCCTGATCCTAAATATTCCTTTCTCCATGAAGTTTTTTTTGGGGGGAAAAAAACAGAAAATCACATCTGCTTTACTGTTTTAACTGGCTGATACCAATTCAAGGGAAATCTGACCCTGATGAAGTTTAAGTGTGAATGAGGTCAGAGAGTGTCAGCTGACAGGATGGGTGTAACCTCTGGTGAAATAACAGGTTTTGTGAACTGCAGTGAGATTGTTTGCTTGTGAAAAAGACACTTTCTCAACGTTGAGGTCAAAAATTTTCAAATCATAACTTCTCCCATTTTTTGGGACAGCAGTGGTAATAATTCTGCTATTGCCATTTACACCTCCTCCAGACACATCTTTTATTTCCTTTCTTGTCCCATTACCATCCTCTTTTGCCTTGCACCATCACCCCTGTGGTCATTTAATCTCTCCTGCCTTCCAGGCTATCACAGACCTTCCCTTTTGACCTTTCTCTCCCCTCCCATGTTTTTCTGTCCCTCTATTTGTTTAAACAAAGCGACTGCTGACAACACAGCGGCCCGCCAACATCATCAGAGAGTACCAAGCTGAGCACACGAGCAAACGGTCTCCTGCTCTCAGTGAGTTGCTGCGCATGCACAGCCTGTGTCTTGCCAAGACTAATTGGTGCAGGTGCAGGAAAACGTCATCGCGTAACGCCAACATCACCGAGCAGCTGAATGAGGCACTTTGAGGCTGGAGCTCGATCCCCGCTACTTGCTCCCCCTGCCTGCTTCCCCCCCACTCAGCTACTCTCCCCACTCGACTCCAGGCCTCAATGTTTCCTCCCTGTATCCCCTCCTCCCCACCAGCCACTTCCCGCCCCCCCCACCCAAGCCACTCGCTCCAGACCTCACCACTGCTCTCCTGCCCCCTCCTCATCCCCTCAGCCAATTGTTCCTCACTTCCTGCTCTCCAGCTGCTCGCTCTCTGCTTCCACCTCCCTCCACACCCCCTCCAGGCACTAGCTCCAGGCCGTGCCACTTCCCTCCTCTCAGCCACTAGCTCCTACGTCAGCCCTCACAGCTCACCTTGCTTCTTCGGGCAGCGCGCAGAGAACTTGGGAGTGAGTGGCCGAGAGGAGGGAAGTGGCGCAGCCTGGAGCTAGCGTCTGGAGGGGGTGGGAGGAGGGGCAAGTGGGGAGTAAGTGAGCGAGTGGCCAGAGAGCGGGGAGGGCAGGAAGAGGGGAGTGGGGCAGGAAGCGAGGAGCGGGGTGCAATCGGCCGAGGGGAAGGGAACGGAAGCGGTGGGGGGGGGGGGGTGATAGTGGCAAGGTCTGGAGCAAGCAGCTGAGGGGGGAGGGGAAATGGTAAGGCTGTAGCAATTGCCTAAGGGAAGACGGGGGGAGCCAGCGGTGAGAAGACGGGCGCAGGAGGAGCAGATGGAGGGGATTTTTGAGTTGAAGTTATTTTTCTGTGATAAGTTGAGCAGCGCCATCTTTAATCCTGGCAACTGCCTGAACGTCACAGACACTGACATTTCAGTGGAAGAGGCTGCACTTGCGCATGTGCCAGTACTGTGCCTCCTAGTGGTTGCGTTGTCAGCAAACGCAGCCTTGTTTAAAACCTGTTACATCTTTAACTTCTTCCAGTTCTGACGAAAGACCATTGATCTGAAATATTAACTCAGTTTCTCTCTCCACAGAGGAATATTTCCAGCAATTTTTGTTTTTTATTTCAGGTTTCCAGCATCTGCAGTATTTTGCCATTGTGTTTGTGTGAAAAGAATCAGAAAATAAAGCTCTACAGCTTTTCACTCAATACATTTTAAAAAATATTTGATATTGATCCCGCTTTCTAATTAATCTATAATATGGTCAGCACTCCTCTAAACCTTCCTCCCTTGTTCCTCATTTCACCCTAGGTTCTTCCGCCAATTTTCTTAAATCTGTGCCCTCTGGTTTATTCGGAACCAGTACATCCAACACTGACGTCTGTCATCATGACAAGCGCAGAAACCCGAACCCTCCGCAGAAACTCGGCACGGCCGCAGTTAAAATCTTAGATTTGCCCAGGACTTCCCAACTTCAGCCCATTCCACTGTACAACACCATCCATTATGATGACGCACCGTTCAACAACAATTTGCATTTATATAGCGCCTTTCATGTAGTAAAAACGTGCCAAGGCACTTCACAGGAACGATTATCAAATAACTTTATTAATAGGAGCATAGAGTACAAGAGCAAGGAGGTTATGTTGAACTTGTATAAGACACTACTTTAGCCTTACATGGAGTATTGTGTCCAGTTCTGGGCACCACACTTGAGGAAAGAGATGAGGGCATTGGAGAGAGTATAGAAAAACTTCATGAGAATGATTCCAAGGATGAGGAACTTCAGTTATGAAGATAGATTGGAGACGTTGGGACTGTTTTCCTTGGAGAAGAAAAGGCTGAGAGGTGATTTGATAGACGTATTCAAAATCATGAGGGGTCTGGACAGAGCAGATTGAGAAAAACTGTTCCCACTCGTGAAAGGATCGAGAATGAGAGGGCACAGATTTAAAGTAACGGGTAAAAGAAGCAAAAGATAATGAGGAAAAAGTTTTTCACACAGCGAGTGGTTAGGATCGGGAATGTACTGCTTGAAAGTGTGGTGGAGGCAGATTCAATCGAGGCTTTCAGGAGGGAGTTAAGACAGTTATCTGAAAAGGAAGAATGTGCAGAGTTATGGGGAGAAGGCGGAGGAATGGCATTGGGTGAATTGCTCGTTCCGAGAGTCAGTGCAGACACGATGGGCTGAATGGCCTCCTTCTGTGATGCAAAGTTTGACATCGAGCCACATAAGGAGATATTAGTGACCAAAGATTTCGTCAAAGAAGGAGGTCTTAAGGTGTGGGAAAGGAAAGGTCTGTGACAAAGGGAAGGTCAGAAAGATGGCACTGTCCTACAGAGATTGCCTGCTCCCTGCACCCACTCTATATTTAAAATCAAGTCACATTTCACTGTTCCCTATTCTGATCCATTCAGTCTCATGACCTTCCTTCCTTCCTCCAACAACCTTCAGCTTTTGAAAACCTTGCTTGTCCACTACTTCCTGATTTACCAAAGAGCAGGTGAGTTCTCCCCAGTGTCCTGGACAATATTTATCCCTCAACCCACATCGCTAAAACAGATTATCTGATCATGATCCCATTGCTGTTTGCGGGAGCTTGCTGTGCACAAATTGGCTGCTGCATTTCCTACATTACAATAATGACTACACTTCAGAAGTACTCCATTAGCTGGGAAACATTTTGGGACATCCTGAGGTTGTGACAGACGCTATAGAAATACAAAGTCTTTCTTTCCGCCCTTTCAACATAAGTAATTTCCTGACCGTGGGCTTTGGGCCTTCATTCTGATTTCTGAAGAGAAAGGGGAAAACACAGAGTTTCCCATTGCACCCACACGACAATACAGGATTCATGTATTGTGCTACTTTAATCACTCCTTCATTGGCGGCCAGGCCTTCAGCAGCTTGGGCCCTAAGCTCTGGAATTCCCTCCCTAAACCCCTCCGCCCCTCTCTCTCCCTTTGAGATGCTCCTCGAAACCAACTCTTGGACCAAGTTTTTGGTCACCTGCCCCGATATATCCTTATGTGGCTAGGTGTCAAATTTTGTTTGATAATCACTCCTCTTGACAGTTTACTTAAAGGTGCCATATTGTTGTTGTTGTTGTATGGTGCGTCACCATGGAGGGTGTTGTACAGTGAAATGCACTGGTTGAGGGGCTGATGGAAGCAGCTTCAGTCGGAACTCTCAAATGGGAGTTGGATAAATACGTGAAAGGGGAAACATTTTCAGAATGTGGGGGAACAGCAAGGGAAGTGTGGGACTAATTTGATAGTCCTAACAAGGGGCTGGGACAGGCACGATGGGCCTCCTTCACTACTGTAAGATTCAATATTCTGTTGCCTCCCTGTGTGTAGTCGAAGTAAAGCCACATGTCAGGTGTCCAGTCCTGACGTAGCCTTGTTTATTATTTCGAGTGATAAAACTATGGGATCAAAATTTCTGCTGGGGTTCTCCCGATATCCCGTGAATCTTTGACAGGGGATAGCGGGGTGCCCCTGGAGGAATGGCGTAAATGGTTGTTTACGACGTTCCTTCGGAGCTTTTGCTGAAGGTGTAGTGAGCGTTCAAGAGAACCTCCAGTGGAAACATTGCCTCAGGTGATTTTATTGGAAAGTCCTTCAGCTTAGTTGATCTGGAACGCCTCCGCTCTGCCAGTTGTCATTCGAGTATTAGGACTGAATATTTCTAGACATGAAGTTGTACAAAATGCTGGGGGAGGTGGTATCTTGAATGTCCAAAGCCAGAGTAACCACTAAGGGGGTTTCTAAGGAGAAATATATAGCTATCTACAATCCTACCATGCTGTCTAATTGATGGGCAAAGCTTTAAATTCAATCAACAATGAACTGTGAAACAAGCAGCAGTTTTAAATCCTGACCTGTGTAGCAAACCTTCTCTATGCCAACAGCCTCACCTTTCATTTTCTTGAGCAGGGATGAAAAAAACTGTTTAAATTCCCCTCACTGGATGGAGACTTAAACAATTAAAGATGTCCTATCTTGTGTTTTGTAAGGAAGGTTCCTAGTTGCTTGGCAAGTCGTGTTGTGTGTACAATGTGCGGCTTCTTATTGCTTGGGAGTAGGTGTACGAGAGGATTAGAGGTGTTGGTTTAATGTATTGAGCTCATTTCTGAGTCAGGAGATTGTATTCAAGACCCACTGCAGATACTTGAGCAGATCATCTAGGCTGACACTCCCAGTGCAGTATCGAGGGAGTGCTGCACTCAGATGCCGTCTTTCAGATGAGATGTTAAACCAAAGTCCTGCCTTGTGTGTTCAGTTGGCTGCTGAAGATCTTATGATGCTATTTAACCAATCACGAGGAGTTCAGCCTCCCATTTCTGCCCCAGCACCATTAAAAAAGATTAACTGGTTATTCTACCCATTGCTACCAACACCATCCCTCTCTCTGGCAACTGCCCGAAGTTGAACCAGACATTGGTGTCATGTTTGACCCCGAGATGAGCTTCCAACCACATATCCGCACCATCACCAAAAACTGCCTACTTTCACTTCTGTAACAGTGCCAAGCTCCACCCCTGCCTCAGTTCATCTGCTACTGAAGCTGTCATTCGTGCATTTGTTACCTTTTTCCAACCTAAATAAACTTGAGCTGATCCAAAACTCATCTGCCGTTACCCTAACTCGCACTAAGTCCCGTTCCCCTATCACCCCTGAGCTCACTGACTACATTGGCTCCCGGTCAATGAGAAAACTCTCATCTTTGTTTTCAAATCCCTCCACGGTCTCTCCCCGCCCTATCTCGGTAATCTCCTCCAGCTCTACAGCCCTCCGAGAGCTCTGCGCTGCTCCGAGCCTCTTGCGATTCCCTTATTTTAACTGCTCCATCATTGGCCGCCGTGCCTTCAGCTGCCTAGGCCCTAAACTCTGAAATTCCTCCCCTAAATGCCTATGTCTCTCAACCTCCCTTTCCTCCTTTAAGATGCTCCTTAAAATCTACCTCTTTCTGAGCCTAGTTTCTCCTTATGTGACTTGGCGTCAAATTTTGTTTGGTAACGCTTCTGTGAAGCTCCTTGGGGTGTTTAGTTAGGTTAAAGGTGCTATATAAATGCAACTTGTTGATGTGACACGTCGCTTGTCTAAAATGGTTGCTCCACTTACCTACATATCAACAGTCACGACCTTCAAAAGTATCTCGCTCTGCATAGCCCTTTTTGAGATGTTTTCATAAGGTGCTATATAAATGTAATTGTTCTTTTTTAAAAAAAAACACTACTGACATCTCTGAGCAAGATTTTTCAGTTTCTGTGTGTCGTTTCCCACAGATATGCAGAGCCTGGAGAAGCTTCTACGAGATGCTGTGGTGGGCGGTCAGCCCCGAACCCATAGACCCTGGAAGAAAATCCTCATCCTAGTGGAGGGAATTTACAGGTATGGCACTGTACTCGTTTTCAAATCCCTCCAAGGCCTCGCCCCTCCTTATCTCTGTAATCTGCTGCAATCTTACAACCCTCCTCTAATTCTGGCCGCCTGCACATCTCTGATTTTCAACATCATTGGCGACTGTGCCTTTAATTGCTCTAAGCTCTGGATTTCCCACCCTAACCTTCTCCGCCTCTCTACCTTTCTCCTCCTTTTAAGACACTCTTAAACCTGACCTCTTTGACCAAGCTTCTCGTCATCTGCCCTAATATCTCCTTTGTTTGATAACACTCCTGTGAAGTGTCTTGTTTACTGCGTTAGAAGGTGTCGTTCAGCATGCTGCGTGTCAGTGGTACTGCACTGTTGGGATCCCTTTGCTGTGGATCCATGATCACTGCCTGCCCCATCTACCCTGGTTCAGTACTAGCAAACTATGTGTATAGTGTGCTGCATTTAAACCACCTCCCTAGCTTACACGACCACAGAATCACAGAATTGTTACAGCACAGAGGAGGTCATTGCGCCCATCGTGTCTGTGCTGGAGTTGCAAGCGTCTCTTCTGTTGCAAATATGCTTCTGTTTTTTCATTTTACAAGCGGGACCATGTGGTGGTTTTGATCCCTGGTGTCACAGCCTTGGGAAGGCGACAGGACCCCCCCCCCCACTCCCCCCCCCCCCCGGCAGTATCTTCAACTGGACAGGGAGTTACTCGCTGTACCTGATTATGGTGTGCCGAAAAATCCAGAGACTTGAGCCAAAAAATCCAGGCTGACACTCCAGTGCAGTCCTGAAGGAGTGCTGCACTGTCAGAGATGCGGTCTTTCAGATGAGATATTAAACTGAGGCTCCGTCTGCCCCCTCAAGTGGATGTAAAAGATCCCACGGCCTCTATTTTAAAGAGAAGGGAAGCTTGGTGGGGGAACAGACGTGCACCGGTGTCCTGGCCAATATTTATCCTTCAAACAACATCGCAGTACAACCCGGTTATCTGACTATATCACATTGTTTCAACAAAAGCAAAACACTGTGGATTGCTGAAAATTTGAAGGAAAAACAGAAAATGGGGGAAGTGCTCGGCAGGTCTGGCAGCAACTGCGGAGAGCGCAACAGAGTTAACCTTGCGGGTCGATAGCGGATGAGGTCATTCTGAAAGGGAGGTAATCGACCTGAGACCTGAAACGTTAACTCTGTTATTCTCTCTCCGCAGATGCTGCCAGACCTGCTGGGCATTTCCAGCATTTTCTGTTTTTAATTGTCATGTATTGTTTGTGGGAGCTTGCTGTGCACAAATTGGCTGCTGCGTTTCCTACGGTGCGGCAGTGACTACACTTTGAAAAGGACGGCGGTTCTTTGGGGCTCTTGCAGGTGGTGAAAGGTGCTATGGAAGTACAGGGTGTTCTTTTTTTGTCCTTAGATTTCCGTGGGTATGTGCCTCTTCCCACCGACCCCAACTTCCATCGCAGGTCTCCTTCCCAACATTACACACTCGGGTGGTTGAAAGAGGCTCAAACTCCTTAGTCCTCCTCTGTTTAGGATGTTGCCCCATGAGGGGTCCGGTAACAAAGAGGCATTTTGCACGTATGGTGTCAGAAGGGCACAGTCCTGTTGTGCCACTCCAGAGCCGCGGCGTGCCACATTCGAGTTACCATACAAAGCATGTAGGATGGACTGTATCGAATCACCTTTCAACCCATCATGACTGTGCCCGAGCCGACCGGCTGGTGCCCGCTCCCTCCCACTCCCCTGCTCTCTCCCCGTAGCCCTGCAAATATTTCCCTTTCGAGTATTTTGCTGAATTGTAGTGTAAAAATGTAATGAAGGCTGTCGCTCAGAAGGCATCGAACCAGTAGTGATCTAACTCCACATGGGGTTGGGAGCTTTACGAAAATGAACCAAAATGTGTTACGTCACTGTGTGTGCGTTTGTTCTTGTTTTTGCAGCATGGAGGGGTCAATGGTACGCCTGCCGGAGATTGTAGCTTTAAAGAAGAAATATAAATCCTACTTATACCTGGATGAGGCCCACAGTATAGGAGCAGTGGGGTCCACGGGCCGTGGTGTAGTGGAGTACTTTTCTGTTGACCCCACTGATATTGACGTGCTGATGGGCACCTTCACCAAAAGTTTTGGAGCAACTGGAGGGTACATTGCTGGCAATAAGGTAACATTTGAAAGCCCGCTCTCGCTCTCGCTCACACTCACGCTCCCTCGCTCTTTCTCTCTCTCTCACCCTTCCTCTCTCTCTCACCCTTCCTATTGTGCAGGAGCAGCTGCTGCTGTCTTCCATTTATTATTTTGTTTGTAGGAAACACTGGTTAGCAGCACCTCATTGTACGCATAAAGGAACCTGTACTGTATGGTGAAGGGACGTGGAGGAGAAGGATAACGAATGATGTGTGCTTGTCACGCACCCTCCAGTGCACTCCAGCTACCTTGAGAATCACAGAATCTCAGAATCGTTACAGTACAGAGTGTGGCTGCAGTGGAGGTTTACTGGAATGGTACCAGGGGTAGGGAGAGACTGGGGATACTCTCCTTTCGAGCAGAGAAGGTACAGGGGAGATTTAATGGAGTCGTTCAAAAGCACAAAGGATTTTGATAGAGTAAATGAGGAGAAACTGTTTTCAGTGGCTGAAGGGTCGATAACCAGAGGGCACAGATTTAAGGTGTTTGGCAAACGAACCAGAGGCGACACGAAGAAAAAAACATTCAAGCAGCGAGTTATTGTGATCTGGAACGCGCTGCCTGAAAGGGTGCTGGAAGCTGATTCAATAGGAACTTTCAAAAGGATAAATACTTCAGAGGAAAAATTTGTGGGGCTATGGGGAAAGAGTAGGTGAGTGGGACTAATTGGATAGCTCGACCAAAGAACCAGCACAGATATGATGGGCAGAACGGCCTCCTTCTGTGCTGTACCATTCTCATTCACTCAGGGTGGCTGGGACCTGGAGTGTGTTACACCACAATAACAGGCCATTCGGCCCAACAGGTCCGTGCCAGTGTTTATGCTCCACATGAACCTCCTCCCACCCTCCTCCTCCTCACCCCATCAATAAATCCTATTCCATTCTCCCTCGTGTTTATCCAGTTCCCCTTAAATGGATCTATGTTATTTGCCTCAACCACTCCCTGTGGGAGCGAGTTCCACTTTCTCACCACTCTCTGGGTAATGAAGTTTCTCCTGAATTCCCTGCTGGATTTATTAGTGACGATCTTATGGCTCCAAGTCCTGCAGCAGGATTTTCGGAGACCGGTGGGGTTGAGCACTTAGGGTGGGCAGGCGTGTAATTTTGCGCTGTCGGCCGTCTTGCCAGTTTGCCAGCTCCATCCTGCCCCTGAGCCATTTTTGGGAAGGTCAGATCCACCGCGGAATGGCGCGGCTCACTTGTTAAGTTAATCAAAAGGCCAATTAAGGCCAATTGATCAGAAGCCAACTGGAGTTTTCATTAGCCTGCGGGCCCCCTGCAGCATCAGGACCCCCTGCGGCCTATCGGCGGCAGACTGGCAGCTCAGGATGACTGCGAGGCCCTCCCCACCGCTGTGTACCTGGCTGCGGCTGCAGGCTTCCCTGTGGAGGGGCTTCCCCTTCGCATAGGTGGTGCTGCAGCTGTGGCTATTTTTTGATTGGAAACTTTTAAAAGTGCTGAGAGTATTCCTCAATATGCAGGGGCCCTCTCTCTCTCTCCCTTACCTGCCACGGCAGGCTGTAGCTGCTCCCCAGCTGAAGGGCCTCCTATTGGCCCTCCAACTTCCAGAGCCTGCCTGCTATCCTTATTTGAACAGCGAGCCCGCCCTCTGGCCGCTAATGGGCCAATCCAGGCAAAATCCATATCGGGTGACTGCTCCCAGCACGGTGCGGAGCCGGGATCCAAAAGGCACAATCCTGCCTGTGAGTCTCGTGTTGCTGGTAGATGTGGCTTTTCGCAGGGACGGGGGCGAATCGCGCAGACAGTTCTGTTTTCAGCTTCCATCGTCGCAGCATGTACTGACACGCGGGGAATCTCTGCGTCATCCCACACCCTGCCCTCAAGCAGGAGTCCAGTGGGCACTGAGACAAGGGGAAAGGCAGAGCAATCGAACACAACTTCCCATCAACATCGGGGTCTTTGTTTCGCAAGCATTGCATTGGTTGACCAAACACTTGGACATGATACCGTTTTCATCAAAATTATGTCGTAGAAACATGAAGTTGAACAGACGCAGTTGACAAATTGTGTCTCGTGCCGACGACATTGGTTTGGTGTAAATAAAACTGGGTACTATTCCTTTCCATGCATAAAGGCCAGTGACTTCTTAACAAGGGCACTCACCAGTAAGTTGCAAATTTCCCTACTTGGAACTGGGTTTTGCTGCAATCACTCTTCACGTAACCGATATTTACGAGGAAAATGCTAATTGGAGAGAGAATGGATTCAAGGCTGCAGTACCATCGAGTGCCTGCTGCAAGTGCTGTTGAGAACAGTGTGCCTCATAACATTGTGAGCAGCAGTGTCCCTCACAGGAACCCAGTGTTACAGCAGTACCTGAGAAACTGGAATCCATCTGCCCTCTGGTGGTCACATTTCTATAATTGTACAAACACAGACAATAGGAGCAGGAAGAGCAAGCTCTACGGCAGCGAGGCCTGGACAACGTATGCCAGCCAAGAGCGACGTCTCAATTCATTCCATCTTCGCTGCCTTCGGAGAATACTTGGCATCAGGTGGCAGGACTATATCTCCAACACAGAAGTCCTTGAAGCGGCCAACACCCCCAGCTTATACACACTACTGAGTCAGCGGCGCTTGAGATGGCTTGGCCATGTGAGCCGCATGGAAGATGGCAGGATCCCCAAAGACACATTGTACAGCGAGCTCGCCACTGGTATCAGACCCACCGGCCGTCCATGTCTCCGCTATAAAGACGTCTGCAAACGCGACATGAAATCATGTGACATTGATCACAAGTCGTGGGAGTCAGTTGCCAGCATTCGCCAGAGCTGGCGGGCAGCCATAAAGGTGGGGCTAAAGTGTGGCGAGTCGAAGAGACTTAGTAGTTGGCAGGAAAAAAGACAGAGGCGCAAGGGGAGAGCCAACTGTGCAACAGCCCCGACAAACAAATTTCTCTGCAGCACCTGTGGAAGAGCCTGTCACTCCAGAATTGGCCTTTATAGCCACTCCAGGCGCTGCTTCACAAACCACTGACCACCTCCAGGCGCATATCCATTGTCTCTCGAGATAAGGAGGCCCAAAAGAAAGAACAAACACAGACAATAGGAGCAGGAAGAGCAAGTCGTACAGTCCCTCCAGTCTGCTCCCCCATTGATGCTTGCAAGAAAGGAATGCTATCCTTTAGTACGAGAGGAATTGAAAATAAAAGTAAGGATGTTATGCTTCAGTTACACAGGGCATTGGTGAGACCACATCTCGAATACTGTGTGCAGTTTTGGTCTCCCTATTTAAGGAAGGATGTAAATGCCTTGGAGGCAGTTCAGAGGAGGTTTACTAGACTGATACCTGGAATGAATGGGTTGGACAGACTGGGCTTGTTTTCACTGGAGTTTGGAAGAGTGAGGGGAGACTTGATTGAAATATATACTTTGCTGAACGGTCTTGAGAAGGTGGGTGTGGAGAGGATGTTTCCTCTCGTGGGGGATTCCAGAACTAGGAGGCACTGTTTTAAAATTAGGGGTTGCCCTTTTAGGACAGAGATGAGGAGAAATGTTTTTCTCTCAGAGGGTTGTGCAGCTTTGGAACTCTCTGTCTCAGAAGGTGGTGGAGGCAGGGTGATTGAATATTTTTAAGGCGGAGGTAGATAGATTCTTGTTAGGCAAGGGAATCAAAGGTTATCAGGGGTAGATGGGAGTGTGGAATTCGAGACACAAACAGATCAGTCATGATCTGATTGGATGGCGGAACAGGCTGGAGGGGCCGAATGGCTTACTCCTCCTAATCTGTATGTTCGTAAAGGAGGGCAGAAAGAAAATGATTACTGTACAAATACAGCTAGAGTACTGCGTATAGTTCTGGTCACCGGGTTACAGGAAGGTTGTGATTGCACTAGAGAGGGTACAGAGGAGATTTGCTAGGAAGTCGTAGAGTCATTTACGGCAGTGCAAGGCCATTCGGCCCATCAAGTCCATGCCAGCCATGTGCTGTAAATTTTCTAAGATTCTATAACTGACAACCGTTTCAGTTTATATTGCAGAATTTTTGGCAGGAGCCATAATTATTCAAGAGTCATAAGATCGGTTCACATTGCTCTGCGTTCCAGATCTCAGCCTCACTGCTGTGAGGCAATGCTGAGTGGGGATTCTAAAATCTCCCAGCGCGGGGAAGGGAAAGTCAAATGGAAAGCTTTTATTCGCCGCGTCTTGCAAACCACCTTTAATCTCATGTCTGGCCTGTGATTGAACTTTTCTAACAGTCCAATTTAAGTGACGTCCCCAATCATTTTCTTACTCCTCCTATCCAGTACTGACGCACGTTAGCCAAGCTTTCGACCGATTCTGTATGGTGTGGTATATTCATAAAATGATACGGCACAGGAGGAGGCCATTCGGCCCATTGTGCCTGTGCCGGCTCTTCAATGGAGCTAGCCAATTAATCCCACTCCCTTGCTTTTTCCCCACAGCCCTGATTTTTTTTTGCCTTCAAGTCTTTTATCCATCTGAGTGTGTTTATAATCCTTCTACGTTATATTGCTGCAAAGCAGACCTTACTGCCTTGGTGCTACTGCAAAGGTGCCTTTATATTGTATCTCTGGCACTTGGCTGAGTAATATATTTTGTGAAAAATTGCAACTTGCTTAAAGGGGGAACGTTTGACTGGAGAGCAAGGGCTTTGTGGATAGTGTTCATTTTGTGGGAACACTGTTCGTTTGGGAGTAGCGTGCTCGGTGCATTGGCATCTGAGCAGTTAAAGTTCTGTCCTATTACATTTTACCAAACCTGTTGACCAAAGCATTTGATTCTTTTGCAGGAGCTTGTGGATTATCTGCGAGCGTATTCTCACAGTGCTGTCTACGCTGCTTCAATGCCTCCGCCAATAGTGGAACAAATTACCCGATCGCTAAAGTGCATCATGGGACTCAACGGGACAACAATTGGTAAGGAAATTTACTAACCATGTATCTTACAGTTCTGCTTTTCCGCATCCTGCGCGCAGGGTCCAAGGCTGCCTTCTAGCTTCTGTTGACAATTCAAAGGAAAAATCGCAGTGCCCGGAGAGTCGCAAGATGTTTTCTGTTCAAACATCCATGTGCCAGCTGTGGCTCAGTGGGCAGTGCTGTCACCTCTGAGTCAGAAGGTTGTGGGTTCAAGTCCCACTCCAGAGAGCTGAGCCTATAATGTAGTCTGTCACACCAGTGCAGTACTGAGGGAGTGCTGCACGGTCAGCGGTGCTGTCTTTTGGATGAGACGTTAAAATGGGACCCTGTCTGCCCCCTCAGGTGGACGTTTAAGATCCCACGGCACTATTTCAAAGAAGAGCCAGGGGAGTTATCCCCGGTGTCCAGCCACTATTTATACCTCAATCAACATCATAAAAACAGATTATCTAGTCATTATCACATTGCTGTGGGATCTTGCTGTGTGCAAATTGGCTGCTGTGTTTCCAACATGACAACAGTGACTACACTTCAGAACTACTTCATTGGCTGTAAAGCATTTTGGGACATCCTGAGGTGGTGAAAGACGCTATAGAAATGCAAAGCTTTCTTTATAAAATATGTAAATTGCACGTGGGGGATTGTGTCACCCAGGAGTGTAACATCTCACCTTTACGTTTTTCTGCTTTTCCACAGGTATCGAACGAGTGCGGCAACTCGGAGTGAACACCAGATATTTCAGGCAGCGTTTACGTGAGCTGGGTTTCATCACTTATGGGAATGACGATTCTCCCGTTGTACCGCTACTCTTGTACATGCCTGGCAAAGTAGGGTACGTTTTCCTATCCTGTTCTATCTTCCTCGCATCTCCTGCAAAACACCTTGAGGATATTTTTATTTCCCGCATTAAAAAGCGCTATATAAATGCAAATTGGCACCAGTGCCTTTCCTGTTCTGTTCTACATCCTGTGTGAGCCGTATCCTTACTCGCACAATTCCCATTCACGCATCGTCCTTGTGCTCGCTGACCTGCGATGGTTCCCAGACTGTCGACGCTCAATTTTCAAATTCACATCCTTGTTTTCAAATCCCTCCGTCTCTCTCTGACGCCCTACAACCCTCTGAGATCTCTGCACATCCCTAATTCTTAATCGCTCCACCATTGGTGACCGTGCCTTCAGCTGCCGGGGCCCTAAGCTCTGGAATGCCCTCCCTAAACCTCTCCACCTCTCTGCTCCTTTAATATGCTCCTTTAAAACCGACCTCTTCATCTGGCCTAATATCTCCTTATGTAACACGGTGTCAAATCTTATTTGATTGTCGCTCCTGTGAAGAGCCTTTGGATGTTTTACTACACAAAAGGTGCTATATAAATGCAAGTTTTTGTTGTTGTCACCCCGGTATTGTTTCTTGAACAGCCGTGTTGTAACCAGAAACTCTGCTTTCAGTGCGTTTGCCAGGAGAATGCTGAAGAAGAACATTGGAGTGGTAGTAGTTGGATTTCCTGCCACTCCCATTGTGGAATCTCGGGCTCGCTTCTGTCTGTCTGCAGCCCATACACGGCAGATGTTGGACACGGTGAGTTTCTGCTGAACATTCTAACGCTCATAGAGTCATAGAACGTTTAAGGCACAGAAGGAGGCCACTTGGCCCATGTTTTGTTTTTTTTGTTTTTGTTTGCCAACAGTGAAATTCTTGTTCAAGCAGCTCTCTCTTATTTTTCAGTCTGCTTCTCAATAGTAACTTCACTTTAGGACTGACGTGAACACTTTAGAGATGGGTGCAGAAAAGGTTTACGAGAACGGTTCCAGGTTGTAACAGAGAGGGTTGATGAGGGTAATGCAGTTTATGTGATGTACGTGGACTTCCTCTGATAAAGCGCCACATAACAGGTGCGTCAGCAAAGTTAAAACCCGTGGTACAAAAATGACGGTGGCAGCATGGATAGAAAGTTGGCTGAGTGACAGGAAACAGAGAGTAATGATGAGCGGTTGTTTTTTGGACTGGAGGAAGATATATATGGGGTTCGCCTGGGGTTGGTAATAGGACATCTGCTTTTCTTGATATATATTAATGACTTAGACTTGGATGTACAGGGCACAATTTCAAAATTTGCAGATGATACAAAACTTGGAAGTATTGTGAACGGTGAGGAGGCTAGTGATAGATTTTCAAGAGGACTTACAGGCTGGTGGAATGGGCAGACACGTGTCAGATGAAATTTAATGCAGAGAAGTGTGAAGTGATGCATTTTGGTAGGAAGAATGAGAAGAGGAAGTATAAAATAATGCGTACAATTCTAAAGGGGACGCAGGAGCAGAGGGACCTGGGGGTACAGGTGTACAAATCGTTGAAGGTAGCAGGGCAGGTTGAGAAAACGATTAATAAAGCACACGGGATCCTGGGCTTTATAAATAGAGGCATAGAGTACAAAGGCAAGGAAGTTATGATGAACTTTTATAAAATACTAGTTAAGCCTCAACTGGGGTATTGCATCCTATTCCAGGCACCACACTTTAGGAAGGATATGAAGGCTTTTGAGAGGGTGCAGAAAAAATTGATGAGGATGGTTCCAGGGATGAGGAACTTCAGTTACATGGATAGATTGGAGAAGCTGGGACTGTTCTCAGAGAAGAGAAGGTTGAGAGGAGATTTGATAGAGGTGTTCAAAATCATGAGGCGTCTAGACAGAGTAGATAGGGAGAAGCTGTTCCCATTGGCAGAAAGGTCAAGAATCAGAGGATACCGATTTAAAGTGATTGGCAAACAATCTCAAGGCGACATGAGGAAAAACTTTTTTTTACCCAGTGAGTGGTTAGGATCTGGAATGCGCTGCCTGAGAGTGTGGTGAAGGCAGATTCAGTTGTAGCTTTCAAAAGGGGATTGGATAATTATCTGAAGAGATAAAATTAGTAGGGCTATGGGGAAAGGGTGGGGAGTGAGACTGGCTAAATTCTTGGAGAGCCTGCGTGGACTCGACAGGCCGAATGGCCTCCCCTGTGCTGTAGTCATTCTATGATTCTATTTCCAACATAAGCAACCCCACGTTGTAATACTGATCTCTGGTTACAGAGCCCTGCACTGTGCTAAAACACAGGCTGCAGGGAAAACTCCTGCAAATCACTTTGTCAACTCAATCTCAGTAATACGCATAGATTTAAAAATAATAATTTGGCCACTATTTGAGTATGCAACTAGGAAAGATTGTTTAAAGGTTAAAGACATTAACTAAATAGATATTTTATGACCCATTTTGCCGGTTGCATGGGAAGCTTAATGGAGGCAATTCATTTATCGCTAATTATATACAATTTCTGCCATTCCCCAGCTTTCTCCCTGTTTCTCTCCTCTCAAAAGTGATTTATCAATTCTTAAATGCAATATAAAATGTTCATCTAGATTTGTGAACAGATAATTGTAAGGTGGTTTGGGTAAGAACTGGTGTAGAATTGTCCACGTGATGCTGTTTTAAAAAGAGGGGATGATGTACTTTAAAGTTAGTTAAGTTAGTTGCATATGCAGTGATTGAAACATGAACGGGTTTTGGTAAAATGGATACCAGGAGAATGTTTCCACTTATGGGGAAGAGTAAAGCCAGAGGCCATTAATATAAGATAGTCACCAAGGAATCCAATCGGAAATTCAGAAGAAACTTTAGGTAAAGAATGATGACAACGTGGACCACACTACCACAGGGAGTGGTTGAAGCAAATAGTATAAGGTGCATTTAAGGAAAAGCTGGGCAAGCTTATGAGGGAGGAGGCTCGAGTGGAGCATAAACGCCAGCATGGACTGGTTGGGCCGAATGGCCTGTTTCTGTGCTGCATATCCTATGCGTGGTTTCAGTAACTTCCAATCACTCAGTGGAGGTAGTAACCTCCTGTTACTCAGGCAAGGCAATAGGAACCTGCCTCTTCCCCTTCCCCTGCCTGGGATCAGAACCCCAGCACAGAATGGGGATCTACCCTGACATCGCCCCAGCCAACGTCGCTCAGCAGCACACCACAAAGCATGATTACCATTGGGCCTGCTTTGAAGCTACAGATTACCTTTGCCAGTCACCACCCAATTAGCCCAGAAATCCTCAACACTCTGGTATATCTCACCTCCTCCTGACTTCCAGGGACCAACCTCGCCCAACATCTCTTGACCAGTGTCTAAAACAGGCGAGATTGGCACCAGCTCACACTCCCACAAACGAAGACAAGCGAGATGGAACAAGCTTCGAAGCGTCTCCATGAGTCTCCACCCACCATCACCTCGAGGTTGTTGCGAAAAGATACTCCAGACACTGCCTAAAATATCTCTTGTTTATATATGTGTCCCTTCACTCTCTTATATACATGCCGCATTTCTGGAAACTCTTGAAGTGACGAAAACCAAACTCTTTCTCCCATTTTTCAGTTCATCTCTGCACTCCTCCAACCTTGGCCTCTTGCATGTCCCCGATTTTCATCGCTCCACTATCGGTGGCCATTTAACTGTCTGGGCCGATAGCCCTGGAATTCCCTCCCTACACCCCTCTTTCCTGCGTTAAGGCGCTTCTTAAAACCTGCATTTTCGGCCAAGCTTTAGGTCTAATATGTGGCTCGGTGTGAAATTTTGTTTGATATTTGCTGCTGTGAAGCGTCTTGGGATATTTTAATACGTTAAAGGCGCTATATAAATGCAAGTTGTTTATTAAGGCAGCAGCTGGCCTTTTAGGTTAGTGATTGTTTCACAACTGGAATTATAGGTCAGTAATTTCTTGCTTGAGGCTGGACGGACAGGGTCTCAACATGAAAAATCATTGTACAGGAACGCAGGGATAGATGGTTCTCTTGGGCAGCCCATTGTCTGACTGGAAAGGAATGAGTGAACTTCAAGCATCATGACACTAGCCTGGATGTGGAACCACTAGAGGGCAGTTTAGTGACATTTCAGATCCTGAAATGGACCCAGCTCCCTTTTCATTATTATGGGGCCATCAGAACAGGAGGAGGCCATTCAGCCCCTCGAGCCTGTTCCGCCATTCAGTGCGATCATGGCTGATCTGTGACCTAACTCCATTAACCCACCTTGGTGCCATATCCTTTTATATCTCTGTAATCTCCCCCAGCCCCACAACCCTCCGAGACCTCTGCTCTCCTCTAATCCTGGCCTCTTGAGCATCGCCGATTTTAATCGCTCCACCATTGGCGGCCGTGCCTTCAGCTGCCTGGGCTCTAAGCTCTGGAATTCCCTCCCTAAACCTCTCCACCACTCTCTCCTTTAAGACTGTCTTTAAAGCATGTATTTTTGACCAATCTTTTGGTCGCCTGCCCATAATATGTTGCTTGAAGCCAAATTTTGTTCAATAATCGCTGCTGCACAGAGCCTTGGGGCATTTTACTATGTTAGAGGGATGAGGGAATTTAGCTACAAGGGTAGGTTGGAGAATCCTTGGAGCAAAGGAAGTTAAAGGGAGATCTGATAGGGGATGTGCATGATTCTGACAGGTTTAGATAAGTGGACAAAGAAAAGCTGTTTCCATTAGCTGATGATACAAGAACTGAGGGACACAGGTTTAAGGTTTTGGGCAAGAGATACAGGGGGAAATGTGAGGAAGGACTTTTTTTACGCAGCGAGTGGAAATGACCTGGAACTCGCTGCCAACAAGGGTGGTGGAAGCAGAGATGATGAATGATTTTAAAAGGAAATTGGATGGGCACTTGAGAGAAATAAACCTACATGCAACGGAGAGTGAGGCGGGGAATGGGACTGACTGGATTGCTCTACAGACAGCTGGCATAGACTCGATGGGCCGAATGGCCTCCTGTGCCATAATGACTCTAAATCTTCCCTGGTACTAGACACAGGAAAAACGGGGCATTGACCCATCTCACTGACACTTTTATATCAGATTTCCTGACCAACAGAGGCAGAGCTGTAGCTGGAATGGGCCGCAACCTCAGCTGTGACCCCCAAAGCGAGCTATCAGGCACTCCCTATTTTATAAAATGGGAGCCTTTTAACAGGCGAGGCATTTAAAGGGGAGCTGGATAAACACATGATGGAGAAAGGATTAGAAGATTTTGCTGATAGGGTGCGAAGAATCATAAACGGAATGAATCAATTGGGCCAAATGGCCTATTTCTGTGATGTAACTGCGATGTAATTTTGACACTACAAATGCCCTGCCTCAGGTGGTAGCACTTCGCCTCAGGGTCACAAGATTGTGGGTCCAAGTCCCATTCCAGGGCTTGAGCATCAAGAGCAAGGTTAACACTCCCTGTGCAGTACTGTGGCAGTGCTGCACTGTCAGAGGTTCCGTCCTCTGGATGAGATGTTAAATCAAGGTCCTCTCTGTCCTCTTGGGTGGATGTAAAAGATCCCATGGCACTATTTTGAAGAAGAGGGGTGGAGGCGGTGAGTTCTCCCCGGTGTCCTGGCCAATATTTATCCCTCAATCAACATCAATAAAAACAGATTATCTGGTCATGATCACATTGCTGTTTGTGGGATCTTGCTGTGCACGAATTGGCTGCTGTGTTTCCTACATCACAACAGTGACTACACTTCAAAAAGTACTTCATTGGCTGTAAAGCGTTTGGGACATCCTAGGGTCATGAAAGGCGCTATATGAATGTAAGTCTTTTTTTTTAAAAAAACGTTAACTGTTGCAGGTGCTGAACGTCCTGGATGAAATGGGTGATTACCTGCAATTTAAGTACTCCAGGCGGTCGTCCTGCGTTCGTCCCGAACTCTACAACGAGTCGGGCTTTGAACTGGAAGACTGAACCTCGCCCATGGTGTGGAACGTGAGCTACGAGAAGTGTTACAAGCACATGCCCCTCCGCTGCATCGCGGTGACGGAAATAGCGGGCGCCCTCTTTAACGAGCGTGAATCGGGGGTGGGTAGGGGAATAAGGGAGCAGGAGGAGATGGAGGCGGGATCGCTAAGTTTCCACGCAAGGGGAGAGATCCAGCGGGCAAGGGCGGAGTGACACACCATGTAACATACCACCAATATAGTCTCGTGCACATACTCCTGCAAATGTGCCAGAGCTGTGGGACATGGGGAGACGGTGAGATCAGCAACAAAAAAAAAAAAATCCAGGAGCCTAGTTCACAGTTGTTCATTCTGTAGATGTTTGTTCAGTCCCACAATTTGTCTTTTTGGAGTGTTTTAACAAAAAAAAAGAAAAAAATTATTTAAAAAAAAAAATTGTTGCTGTTACTCCGAGCAAATATATTTATCTTTAGATGCAACTATTGCAATAAATATTAATTCAGGAATTTCCCAAAGGTTCAACTCAGGCATGTTCAGGTGGGTCATCGTTGGGTTTTGAATCACCTGCAATTGGATTTTGAGGCTGCTGAAGGCCTGGTATTATTCATAACTGTGGATATTTAGCTGGGAACTGTTGCCAAAGAATTGTCTAATCATATGGAATTTTGTTGAAACGTTATGGAAAAAAAAAACCTGTAAATACAGAAATTATAATTTTTGTAAACCTTTTTCTGAGGTCCTTTTGAGACTCATTTAAAATATTGCCCTGAGAGGCTGGGGCGGGGGCGGGGGTGGGGGGGGGGGGGGGGGAGGGAAATATGTTTGGATGCGTATTTAGAATGTTCCGACAGTGCAGTTTATATCATTTTTAAAAATGTGACATTCTTTCTGCAAGTGAGATTGTAAAATTTAAAAAAAGACGTTTTTTTTTTTAGGGGAGCAAGAAAGGGTTAATTACTGCAGCTGTCTATACAAGGCTATGCCTTGCTTTTTAATTTAATTTTATTTTTCATTGCCTCATTTTCCTCTTTTTTTTTTAATAATCTAGGTTTGTGCGTGCTGCTTTAGCGTGCTCGCGCTGTCCTGCTTTAGCCACAGGGGGACAGTGTAGGCCGAACCACAGGCTATCTGCTTGACCGCTGCTGTGAATCCTTTTGGTGAAAGGACTTAGCTGGGGAATGACCACAGTCCCTTCTCTCGTCTCAGGGAAAGCCGAATTCAGTGGTTTCAATCCAGCCCCAAGTTCAAACCCAGTGAGAGAAGGGCCATGACAATTGGATCACTCAGCCCATTGATTTCCAGCATCATCCTAAGTACATGGTTCTCAATCTGATTTAGCTCAATGGTAACTATCGATTACACCCCCACTCCCCTGGCCACAGAAGTTACCAGTCCATCCAGCAATGAAGCAGCTCAATTACTCAGGGTGTGTGTCTCTAAAACAAAAAAAATACACACCGTCCGTTTGCTGTAGGTTTCAACAGTTTTTGGGCCTGCAGATTTTTGTTTTTACAAAATCCGACCTTCGTTTAAATATTTATAAGCATTTATTTTTTAAACTGCAACAATCAATTTAATCCATTATTAAACTCAGACGGTAGCTCCATTCCTAACAACATACATATAGTCCAGGTCACTGCTTTATAGCCCCTTCGTAGAATTCAATTCCTGTTAAATATCCTGGAATCCACTGCAATAAAAACTCGACAGTAATTCCAAACCAGTGGCCCTAATTAATGCTTAAGTTCCATAGCTTTAACCAGTACAGGATATGTTATCACAATTGATCCAAAGTTTTAATTGCCTTTTATCCCCAATATCAAGATTAATGACATCTTGCAGAATGTCATTGACTGTGATTCTCACTCTTCCTAATTGTACTTTCTTAAAATGCCAGCTTGAAAATACGGGAACCATTACTGAAATTGTGAATTCATGAACAATTATTTTCATTCCCTCTGAGGAATCTGTTTAACGCCTCAGTTCTACAACATATGGCTCCATTAGCAGTGTTGACCGAGCTGGCATATGGTGCCGTTTATGCACTGACTCTTCCCTGCAGAGAACTGGAGAGACGATGGTGTTGTTTGCACTGAACCCCTGTGTCACATGTGGAATGCCGCTTAACCTGTCACTGTTTGTACTTTCTTGCGTAAACGGAAGAATTTGCACTCTGGTTTAAAAGCTGGGGTTGGAATGGTGTCACTTCCACAGATCTGTACCTGAAGGTGCAATTTATGTCAAGTGACTGGTGTTTAAACAGAACTTTTGTATCATAGCCCGAGCACCACTCTCCCGAATGTACTTTTAAATGGTAATGGTCCCCTGTAGTGTCAGCTGTGGCTCAGTGGGTAGCACTCTTGCCTCTGAGTCAGACAGTTCTGGGTTCAAGTTCCACTCCAGAGACTGAAATACATAAATCAAGGCTGACGCTCCAGTGCAATACTGAGGGGGTGTTGCTCTGTTGGAGGTGCTGTCTTTTGGATGAGATGTTAAACCAAGACCCCATCTGCCCTCTCACATAAAAGATCCCGCGGCCACTGTTCCAAAGAGAAGGGGGAGTTATCCCTGGTGTCCTGGCCAATATTTATCCCTGAATCAACATCATGAAAAGAAAATTATCTGATCATTTTCATATTGCCATTTGTGGGAGCTTACTGTGCAAAAATTGGCTGCCGCATTTTGCGCATTGCAACAATGGCTACACTTCTTAAGTACTCCATTGGCTGTAAAGTGCTTTGGGATGTTTTGAGGTCGTGAAAGGCCTTCTATAAATGCAAGTCTATCTGGCTTTAGGAACCAGTGGGGAAACAGGAAGCGTGTGTGTAAAGTGGCTGTGTCTGATTGAACAATCTACATGCAGAGTAATTGCCTCTTGAGGTGCTTAACTACTGTCACAATGCAGGAGCGTGTATGTGTGTTTAATCTCATTGATGGGGTGTGCGCATTTTTACCAGACAGCGCACGCTAACACCATGGGGGTGGGGGAGGGGGGGGAGTGCGGGGTTGGCAGTGTTGGGAAATAGATCTTCATTAGCTGCCAATGTCTTGGCATTTTCTGGCCAAGAGTAAATCGAATCTGTAGAAGGTCTGGGCTGCAAGAGTCAGAAAGCAAAAAGATACAGAACTAAAAATGGCTTGAGAATAGGCCCGGAGCCCATTCTATAATATGACACTTCCGAGTTCTCCAGCTGCTTCTATGCAAGATTAAAATAAAATTTACCTAGGTGGAACAGTTTTGAGAAGTCTCTACCCAGTTGCTAATGGACGTGGACCCTATTTACGTCCTAATTGACAATCCTGGTGACTGTAAAGGGCAAATATTTAGATGTTTTTCTCTGAGGTTGAGGCTGAGACATATTAATTTAACAGACAGGAACTTTGCCTTGCAGCTAACATTCTGCCCTCGGCGTGCTCAATAATCTCCGTGAGTGTCCCAGAAGGGTATTTGCTCCATTCCCCCCCACTGTTGTTCCCTCATTTTGATGAGTACAAAATTCAGCCTATTTCCGACCTAAATTTAATTTGCAGGGCTGTGTGTTTTTGCATGGGAGGGCATCTGTTTTCACACCTTTTCACTGCAGCCTTACAAGTAAGTACACAGTGCTGATTGCACTCAATTTGCGAAAGTAATTAAGTCTTTCAATTTCAACATTCGCACCATTTCTAAGATCACACCCATCAAGCATAAAGTAACAAGTTACGGTTTTTGGCGTGTTGTGGGAATTGATTGAAGCCTGTAAAACTGCCCCCATTAATTTGCCTCTGCATTATTGCATTAGGCCAGAGCTTAACAGGCCTCCAGGATCTTACACTAGAGAACCAGGGTTAAAATTCCTAATAAGCATCTGGGTTTGACCGCTTTGATGGGAAGATTACTGCTGTTTCTGATTATTGAAAGCTGTAACATGAGGCAAGAATGGATTTAAAGAAGAGTGGATTTGCAGATTTGAAAGGATTCTTGTCCTCCGTGGAATAAATGCTTGCCAAAACTATTCTCATTGTTTTATCATAGGTTAGTAGCTGCAATTTAAATCCACTTTTTAAAAAAATGCAAGTTGAGGTGAATTCAGACCCAATTTTAATTGGAAACCGCTCATGTTATTTAAATGACATCATGCGAATGAAGATATTGTCTATCTGTCCTTGCATGACACGATCACCTGTTCAAGCATCTGTGACCCCACCATCACAAAGAGTCTTGTTACCCTCCTGGGCAAACGCAACTACTTGTGGTTGAGTTCATAAGGGGAAGGAGAATTTTTTTTTTAATGCCACTTTTTATCCTCTATAATCTAATTGGGACATAGGATGTGTGTCCTTGGAAAGGGCACAGGGAGAAAGGAGTGGATTTTGCCTGTTCAAACTGGTGACTTAATAGACAAGGGACATATCAACCCATTTTGTTACAACAGCTTCATCTGGGCTAAGGAAAACATTCAGACAAAGTTCAAATGTCAGATGCTCTTTGGCCCACAGCAATAAGCAGGGATGAAAATGCATGCCACTTGGATTTGCATTTAGAGGATTACATCCCAATTGAGGACAATTGTGGGAGGGCAGTTTCTTGCTGGAAGCAGCACTTAAAAATCACATCCAGAGGTCCTACGTTTTGGATTATCTGATACTAACCCTAAAGTCTGAACATTCATCACTGGTTTAAACTTCTATTTGATTGTTGGTTCTTTTTGTCCCCTGAGTTTACTGCATGGATTCTGATAACTGGCCTATTATTCTACTGACATTTAACACTGGGTCTGTGGGTTTTACATGGTGCTGTGTCCAGTGAAGAGATTATTGAAGGTGTATCTTTAAGGTCCATCTGCATGCACTATTAACTTGGAATCTGAGTAGGTTTATAAGTGAATACACTCATCAATGGCAGAGCTGCTTTGAATATGCCAACCTCTTACCTCAAGATTCATTAACTATTTGAGATAAACTCCACTGCCTGTCCTTAGCCTGCGTTTTCACGGAATCTCCATGCTGTTCTTGAGGGATTACAACATCATTAGGACTGGGGCAACAAAAACTTATCTGATTCTTGTGTCTAATTATACTAATTGTAACTAATTATACAGTGGCGCAGTGGTTAGCACCGCAGCCTCACAGCTCCAGGGACCCGGGTTCGATTCCGGGTACTGCCTGTGTGGAGTTTGCAAGTTCTCCCTGTGTCTGCGTGGGTTTTCTCCAGGTGCTCCGGTTTCCTCCCACAAGCCAAAAGACTTGCAGGTTGATAGGTAAATTGGCCATTATAAATTGTCACTAGTATAGGTAGGTGGTAGGGAAATATAGGGACAGGTGGGGATGTTTGGTAGGAATATGGGATTAGTGTAGGATTAGTATAAATGGGTGGTTGATGTTCGGCACAGACTCGGTGGGCCGAAGGGCCTGTTTCAGTGCTGTATCTCGAATCTAATCAAAAGAAGAGTTTTCCAACTGGATTATTCCGTGAATCCATCCTTAAAGCTTGCGATTGTAATTCAGTTCATGAAAATCTAATTGTTTACAGCGTTTAATTGGAGTGAGGGGGGATGGGTTCAGGAGAGTTCAGTTATGACATTCAGTTGATTCAGATACATGCAGGAAGAATGAACATGACACAAAAATGATTTGACTCGCAGTTAAATGTTCAATGTAAATGAGGCAGATTGCAATTTCTGAGCAATGAGGAGATTAGTTAAAAGGGACATCTTCAATCTCCATCTGCATGCACTGACATACAGGAAAGAGCACTGCCAACACTTTGCAACCTCAAAAAAAGTCCCCACTTCTATTTGGATAATTACTGATGGTCCTGGCAGGATTTAGCACTGGGTTTATGGGTTGTACGTGGTGTGTACACTAACAGTGACAGGCATGGACTGATTTGTAAATTTGATTTGTATACAACCTTCGTGTACAGGCTTTTTTTTACCCTGTGCTTTAAAGTGCTGATGGTAAAAGGTTTGTATATATTTGTATACTTTTTTTTTATACATAATGTACAAGAAAAACAAGTTTGATTCCTTCATTTTGTGACAGCAGAATGTATTTTAACATATGATGAAGACCCTTGACTGGCATGTGGCATATCAAATGTATGGAATAAATAAAAACCTTTCACATTCCCTTAACTCTGGCCTCTTTTCTGCCTATGAACTTTGTTAAATCTCTTGATAAAATTACTGCCATTAAATAGTGCGTATGCCCTTTTTTAATGGCACCAATTATAGTAATTGTGATGTAGGGTTGAATGTTTTTGCTGTAAATTTAATTACAGAGTGAAGAGAATTGAGTCTTAACACAGCAATGATTGTCTTCAGAAAAAGAATCCTCTTGTTTTGGTATTTTAACTGAGATAACCAGATTAAAATAAGCTGGTTAATGCCTCTATTAGAATAGCCCTCAAAGGATTTTTTAAAGAACACATGCTATTGTATATAAATTAAAAGAGACAAATCTCCTGGAGTTGATGATTTCCACCCCAGGCTATTTAAAGAAATAGATGCGGAAATTACAGATGCAATACTCATAACTTTCCAAAGCGCTCTAGATTCAGAAACTGTGCATTTTGGATTGGAAGATTACAAGCGTCACTCCCGTTATTTAAGAAGGGATGGAGGGAGAAAGCTGTCAGTTTAACATCAGTTGTGGGGACGTTACTGGAATCTAATCATTGGAGACTGAATAACTTGGACAAGTAATAACTGATCAAAGAGAGTCACCATGGATTGTCTAATCTTGTTGAAATTTTTTGAGGAGGTCACTAGCCTGGTGGATAGGGGGAGTGTCTGTGGACGCTGTGTAAATGGACTTCCTAAAGGTTTCGCACAGGAGATTATTAGCAAAAATGACAGCACTTGGAATTGAAGGTAACCTTGTGACATGGGTTAGTAATTGGTTGGGAGGTAAGGGACAGAGAGCAGGGAGAGTTTGTTCACTGATTGGTAACATGTGAGAAGTGTTGATCTCCAGGGATTTATACTGGGGTCTCATCTTTTGAATGTATACATTGGCTTCAATAAGGAATAGAGAGTTGTATATCCAAGTTTGCAGATGGTACTAAGTTAGGAAGCACAGTAAGTTAAAAGAGCAAGAAGTTCCAAAAGGACGTAGACAAAGTGAGTGGCCCAACCATGGCAGATGGAGTTCAATGTGGAAAAGTGTGAAGTCACCCAATTTGGATCTGAGATAGAAATCACAATACTTTCTCAATAGTGAGAGACTAAACTGTAGAGAAACAGAAGAATTTCAATAAAATAAAAGCAAAATACTGCGGATGCTGGAAATCTGAAATAAAAACAAAGTGCTGGAAAAGCTCAGCAGGTCTGGCAGCATCTGTGGAGAGAGAAGCAGAGTTAACGTTTCAGGTCAGTGACCCTCCCTCAGAAGAATTTCAATGTTCATGTACAGAAATCACTAAATACCAGTGCACAGATACAAAATGTAATTTAGAAAGCCAAATGGAATGCTGGCCTTTATCTCAAGTGAGGAATGCGGAAGTGATGCTTCAGTCATACAGAGCCTAGGTCATCTGGAATACTGTGTTCCGTTCTGGGCACTGAACTTCAGGAAAGATATATTGGCCTTGGAGTGTTACATTTCAGATTCACCAGAATGATCCTGGAACTTAAAGGGTTAAATTATGAGGGACAAGTCACATTAACTTGGCTTGTATCCCTTTGAGTGTAGAAGGTTGAGGGGTGATTAATCGAGATGTTTTAAATGATTTTAGGGATTTAATAGAGAAGATATAGAGCAATGATTTCCTCTGGTGAAGGATTCCAGAGCACTTGGGCATCATCATAAAATATTAGAACTGAGCCATTTAAGAGTGAAGTCAGGAAGCACGTTTCCACACAAAGGGTAGCGGTAGTCTGGAATTTGCTCCCACAAAAAAAGTTGGGGATGTTGGGTCAATAGTTGCGTAAGGGATATGGAAAAAAGCCAGGCAAATGGAGTTGAGGTACAGATCAACCATGATCTCATTGAATGGCAGAACAGTCCTGGGAGGCTGAATGGCCTGCTCCTGTTCCTATGTATTGCTTTTATTTAAAGAGCCATATTTCAAGGTATTGCTGTGTAGTTTGTCTTGCCGTAGTTTTCCTGCAGATTATCTTCCATTATTTCACACCTACTCACATTACCTTCTGTGTGACAGACCAGACAGTGTCAGTGGGCTGTTCAAATAAGTGACCAGCAGAGCAGAAGCTGACCCTGTCCTTGTGCGATGTGGACACTCTGCACCTACCAGTAGTTGTGGTTGTATTACAATCAGGATCATTGACGCAGGCCATTGAATTTTCCCCATCACTTAATGCCTCTTTCCCCAAGGCTGAAGTGTTTCTTTGCCATCCTAGCTCAGTTTGAATAACTCAATACAGAAGAGGGATCAAATCTAGGACCTTTCTAAACTGCGCACATGAGCACCATGCACTTACCCATTAAGCCAATGGCGAACCCAAGACAAAGCCAGCATTTACGTCAAGTATGATGTGCCCAAAGTACTCAGTTGCATTTCAAGTCAGTGATGGTCTATTACAAAGTATCTCATTGTGTGTCTTGAGCATCCCTGATTTTAATCACCCCAACGTTGGCGTCTATGCCTTCAGCTGCCTGGGCCCAAAGCTCCGGAATTCCCTCCTTAAACCTCTCCACCTCTCTCTTCCCCCTTTAGGAACCTCCTTAAAAGCCTACCTCTTTGATCAAGCTTTTGGCTATCTGTCCTGGTGTCTCGGCATGGTGTCAATAATGTTTTTATTATAACATTCTTGTTAAGTGCCTCAGGATGTCTTGCCACATGAAAGATGCTATACAAATGCACATCATTGCATAACTCCATCCTCTTTATCCGGTTTTTATATAGTATAATTTTACTAGTGAGCCCAACTTGAAAATTGGAGATGCAATTTTGGCATCGATGAATCCAATACACTGAATTTTACAGTAAGAAATTTGGATGTTTATGTACCTTCATTGCAGCTGCTATTGTTTTTGAGATGATTCAGTCACAGAGACTGCTTCCATTGGTACTCTCATCTCCCAATGAAAACAATTGAGAGGAAAGATGCATGTTTGTTTCTTGCAATCTCGTGTCCCAATGTGATATTCCATAAGGAAGTGCCCATCGCGACAAACTTACTTTCCGGCCATTTTTGGCTGTGTTAGTCCTGAAGCCACCAGAAAGAATCCAATAAATGAAGGGACTATCAAAAGCCAATGGCAGAACGAGACAGTAACAGGGAGCCTCTGCTGAAACATGCTGGCTGGCAGCAAGAGCCATTTTTTCACTCTGAGAATACCTTCAGCCCAGTCCTATATCTTCCTAACAGTCATTGGATGATAGGAACAGGAGTAAGCCATCCAGCCCTGCAATCAGATCGTAGCTGATCTGCGCCTGCACTCTGGACTGTGATTAATCATGGAGCGTGAGCAGGATAATTGAACTCTCGCTTAAATGTTTCCACATGGAAAACAGGCAAGAAACGTGAGTCCAGGTGTAGAGCAGGATTATTTCTGCATTGCTGCCTGTGTCTTAGAGCAGGCTTCAAGCCAAGAGGTCCATAGGTGAATTCCTGGTGTTTTAGAAAACTGCTCCAAACTACTCTCTGAATATCCCTTCACTATTAAGATTGGCAAATGTTCAGAACTTCATAAATCAAGGCAAATAGAATATTATTAAACTAGGCTGTTCAATCATGAATAAATAACTAGTGCCATTCTTAAAGATGATTTTGATTTAAGACTCAATTTAGTTCATTCTACACCAAGCAAATTGAATGACACACAAAACTAGATGAATGTCGTTCTGGTGAATGATTAACTTATAAAGGTAAGAGTTTAAGAAATATGAGACCAATTATAAATTACTGGCTTGTTATCCAGTTAGGAATGCCAACACTGATTGGATGAATTCCAGGGGGTTTTCAACACATGACCTTGCATCTGCAGCCACCCTGCCTCCAAGCTCATGCTATTGGTTGCCCAACACGTTCATCCTTATGACGCACTGCCTTCCAACAACCAATTGGAAAGTGAACAGACTCACCATTACCCAATTGGATGATTCTTGACTATCAGTCAACCATTCTTTTCTCCTCATCTCCAACATCTTTACAAGGAACAAACAAAAGAGTTGAGAAAAATACATTTACAAAAAATTTTAACACCTCTGCGAATCTCAGATGTTGCTTGAAGCAGTGTTTCTGGAAATTAATCTGTAATTCCTGGAGGCTCTCAGGCAACCCTGGAGGATTGGCAATCCGAGCCCTTATCCAATCCCTAAAGTCCTTTTTTGCTCCCAGCATCAGTTAAGGTCGACTTCAGATGGCATTATTATTCTGCCTGTCTTTGGAAATTTTTTATATTCGTTCATGGGATGTGTGCCTCGCTGGCTAGGCCAGCATTTATTGCCCCTCCAAAATTGCCCTTGAGAAGGTGATGGTGAGCTGCCTTCTTCAACTGCTGCAGTCCATGTGCTGTAGGTACACCCACAGTGCTGTTAGGAAGGGAGTCCCAGGATCCTAACTCAGCGACAGTAAAGGAACGGCAATAGGTTTCCAAGTCCGGATGGTATTCCTTGTTCTTCTAGATGGTAGAGGTTGCGGGTTTGGAAGGTGCTGTCGAAGAAGCCTTGGCGACTTGCTGCAGTGCATCTTGTCGATGGTACACACTGCTGCCACAGTGTGCCAGTGGTGGAGGGAGTGAATGTTCAAGGAGAGAGAGGGGCAGGAGATTTAGGGAGGGAATTCCAGAGCCTAGGGCTCAAGCAGCTGAAGATGGTGGATTGGGTGCTTCTTCAAAAACGCAATGCAGACAAAAAATAATTCGGCTACATTTAGCAAATTACATAAGGTTCAGAAAACCAGCCTCCTATATTTAGTCAATCCAAATAATACAATTGCAATAAAAACAAGAAATGCTGGAAGTACTCAGCAGGTCTGGCAGCATCTGTGGAGAGAGAAGCAGAATACAATTGCAACATGGGCTGGGTAAATTGAACTGCTCAGCATGTATAGGCTTTCAAATTAGAGTGCTTGGATCAAGGTGAGCAAGTTTCCATCCAACTGCCTGCAAGCTTTGAAACTTCTCTGTGTATGTTGACCTGCCAGCATGATATTTCATTAGCATCCCCAGTTCTGATGAAGGGTCATCGACCTGAAACGCTTACTCTGTTTCTCTCTCCACAGATGCTGCTGAGTATTTCCAGCATTTTCTGTTTTTGTATTATGTCATGGGCAGGATTGTCAGGACCCGCTGTGGGGGCGGGATCGAAGGCGGGCGCGACCAGAAAAAGCCAGTGCCAGACGGTGTGCTGGTTTCCCAACGCCATTCCCGGTGCTGGCCATTTTAGAGAAGGCGAGATCTGGACCGGCAGGGTTGTTTGACTCCATGTGGCGGATAGCCAATTAGGCCCATTAAGAGGCCAAATGGAATTTCCTGCATCGGCGGGGGCCAGTTTAGGTGCCTGGAGGCGGGGTCCCAGTGGCATGCCGGCAATCCACACTCCAGGCAGGCCTAGAGTTCCTCCCGGACTGCCTGAGAGCAAGAGTAGCCACAGGCCACCCTGTAGGTGGCCTCCCCACCCCGCCACAGTGGTAGCCTGGCTTCAGGAGGCATTTTTTAAGTAAAGTCTTAAAACAGTTGGAGGAGACCGCCTCCATGTTGACCATCCGTTACAGACTGCTGCTTCTCTCAAGCTGGAAGGTCTCTGATTGGCCCTCCAGCTTTGAGAGCCCGCCCATCATCCTTAGTTGGACAGGGAACCTGTTGCCTTTCCAATTAAGGAGACGTCCCCATGAAAATCCCAATGAGTGACTGTTTCCCCCCCCCCCCCCCCGGGGGAGGATGCAGGACCCGGAAACGGTCCTGATTTCTGTTTCCCGCCCCCGTAGGGAAAATCCAGCTGCGCAAGTCCGTTGCACTTTACTCACATTTTCTCCATTTTTAGAGGAGCTGTCAATGCCTTTCACAAGTTAGGACAGGACTCTTGGAGCAGGCATAGAGGAGATTACCAGAATGGTACCAGGGATGAGGGACTTTGGGTATGTGGAGCAAATGGGGATTGTTTCCCTTAAAGCAGAGAATGTTAAAGTGATTTAATAGAAGCGTTCAAAATCACGAGGGGTTTTGATAGAGTGAATGAGGAGCAAATGTTGCTGCTCGCAATGGGTTTGCCAAAAATGTGGACACAGATTAATCACAATTGGTGGAAGAACCAAATGAGGAGAAATTGTTTTACGCAGTGGGTTGTTATGATCTGCAATGCGCTGCCTGAAAAAAGGTGGTGGAAGCAGATTCAATAGTAACTCTCAAAAGGGACATATACTTGAAAAGGAATGATTTGCTCGGCTAGGTGGAAAGAGGAGGGGAGTGGGGCTAATTGGATAGCTCCTTCAAAGAACCGGCAAAGGTATGATGGGCAGAATGGCTTGATTATGTGTTGAATGATTCATGAGCCCCTGGAAGTATTGCACAGAAAAGTCTGAAAACTACTCTGGGAGGAACTTAGTGGAGCTGGGTGACTTTTGCCCATGTGAATGCAG
This sequence comes from Heterodontus francisci, assembly GCF_036365525.1. Lineage (NCBI taxonomy): Eukaryota > Metazoa > Chordata > Chondrichthyes > Heterodontiformes > Heterodontidae > Heterodontus > Heterodontus francisci. The sequence continues at coordinate 7,629,894 of NC_090383.1, read as the reverse complement.
GATACATATGTACACATTGAACGGTTCTGTAATTTTTATAGTTATTTGAATGAGTTGACTGCATGTGGAGAGGGGAAGTAGTTGTGGTACACAGAACAGGGAAAGGAATTTAGAATAGTTTATGCTAACATCCACGATCCTCCAGGGAGGTCTGGTTTACACATGAACTGGCTGAGACGTTGTATTTCAGAGGATGAATTACATCACTGAATGACAACAATCCTGCTTTTAAATTTGGTATGGGATATCAGTCTGCTTCTGCAAAATGAGTCATCATTATAGAGCCATAGAATGGGTACAGCACAGAAGGAGGCCATTCGGCCCCCCGACCCCATGCCGGTTCTCTGCAAGAGCAATTTAGCTAGTCCTACTCCCTCTCTGCAACCTTTCCCTATAGACCTGCAATTGTTTTCCCTTCAGGTGCTAATCCAATTCTCTTTTGAAAGACTCGATTGAATCTGCCTCCACCACACTCTCAGGCAGTGCATTCCAGATCCTAACTACTTGCTGCTTAAAAATGTTTTTCTTCTTTGATTCTTTTGCCAATCACCCTAAATCCGTGTCCTCTGATTCTCAACCCTTGCACCAACGGTAACAGTTTCTCTCCATCTGTTCTGTCAAGACCCCTCATGATTCAGAGGACCTCTGTCAATATCAAGAGACTTGGTGCAAAGGTAGGTACATGGAGTTGAGGTACAGATCAGCCATGACCTAACTGAATGATGGAACCAGCTCCAGGGCTGAATGGCCTTCTCCAGTTCCTACCTTTCTATTCTTCGCCCCCTTCCCAGTCCCTATTCCTTCTGAACCATTCACTCTGCTGTGAATGAGGACCAGCCCTGTTCAATAACCTCCTTCAGAAAATGCTTGTGTGTGCATGTTGGATTAGAACAGGACTGAGTTCAGCCTGTGGCACTTGCCATCCAGGTGTACAGATGAAGAATGCACATTTTAATAAAGACCAGGAAAGGTTATTGGCACCCACGGAAATACTCCAGCAAGAGGGGAAAAAAGAGAATTAACTTGGAGTACAGAAGAGACAGTCTAAGCTTAAGGAGTTCATACTGCAGATTAAGTAAGGCAGCAATATCAGGAAAAGAATCATTAGTATTGGCCTAAAATAATTTAGATTACCTTTTTAAAAATGTTTTTATTTATTCATTCATGGGACGTGAGTGTCACAGGTAATGCCAGCATTTATTGCCCATCTTTAATTGCCCTTACAATGATTAGTCACCTTCTTGAACTGCTGCAATCCCATATGATGGAGATACTCCCACAGCTGTTAGGAAGGGAGTTCCAGGTTTTTGACCCAGCGACAGTGAAGGAACGGTGATATAGTTCCAAGTCAGGATGGTGTGTGGCTTGGAGGGGAACTTGCAGGTCGTGGTGTTCCCATGCTCCTGCTGCCCTTGTCCTTCTAGGTGATAGAGGTCACGAGTTTGGAAGGTGCGGTCGAAGGAGCCTTGGCAAGTCGCCACAGTGCAGCTTGTAGATGATACACACTGCTGACTGTGGTGGAGGGAGTGAATGTTGAAGGTGGTGGATGGGGTGCCAATCAAGTGGGCTGCTTTATCCCAGATGGTGTCAAGCTTCTTGAGTGTTGTTGGAGCTGCACCCATCCAGGAAGTGGAAAGTATTCCATAACACTCCTGACTTGTTCATTGTCGAGGGAGGACAGGCTTTGGGGAGTCAGGAGCTGAGTTATTTGCTACAGAATTCCCAGTTTCTGACCTGTTTTTGTAGCCACAGTATTTATATGGCTGGTCAATGTAATGTTTCTGGTCAATGGTAATCCCTAGGATGTTGATGGTGGGGGATTCAGCAATAGTAATGTGTAATAATGGTAATGGGTCTACATTATCTATAAAATCAAGAATTTAAAGAAGCAATTATAGAGGGGTACATAGTTAGAACAGTGAGTATAAATCGAGACAGGTTCTGCTGATGCATTATAACATGCTGGTCAGACCTTACAAGCAGTACAGTGTACAGTTCTAATCACCCTGTTCCCAAAGGGACAAGCATTTATAGGCAAAGATGCAGAGCTGACCAATAAAAATGATCCCAAGTGTAACAGTGATGGACTATGAGGAAAGCTTAAAAATGCTGGATCTGGACAAACTGTTAAATGGTATGGGTAAGGTGAATTCGGAATATTGCTACAAAGGTCTTCCAAGCTAATAGGACAAGAGGCCATAAGTTTAAATTAGTGAAAGGTAATAGATGTATTAGCAAAAAAGAAACTTTTCTTTAAGGATGATAAATGCTTGAAATACTCTACAAAGTGAAGTCATGAACTGAAAGATCTCTTTCTGTTCTGATGACAGATGTCTTGCCCTTTGGTTAACAGGTTGTGTTGAATGAAGCCCCAAATCCTACCTGGGATATCATTAAAGTGACCTTAGCATTCCTAGGTTGGGGAAGGAAAGGATCGACTACTTCAGATCATTGTCCAGTGACTCCAGCTCAAAGAAAAGATTTGGTGAGATAAAGTTTATACTCAGGTTGTAATGGGCTGCAGCCTTACCTTGTAGAGAGGAACAATAAAGGGACAAAACAGCATGGAAAATAAAGAAACAAGATCTCTGAAGAAATATGAAAGGATGGAGAAAGTTTTGGATTGCTGGTGATCTCACGGCCCACTTTGCAGCAAATTGAAAATGGTTGCTGGTCAAACCTGGCGTTCAGCAGCTTTTTGTAGCTCACATTTTTCATGTGTTTTACCTTGAGCACCTCACCCATTTGTATGCCAGCCTTGATAGTGACAGTGACCCTCATCCATGCCTTTGTTACCTCTAGAGTTACCTTTTCCAACACACTCCTGGCCAGCCTCCCACATTCTACCCTCCGTAAACTTGAGGTCATCCAAAACTCTGCCTCCCATTCACCCATCACCTCTGCGCTCGCTGACCTACATTGGTTCCCAGTCAAGCAACACCTCGATTTTAAAATTCTCATGCTTATTTCCAAATCCCTCTGTGGCTTCATCCCTCCCTATCTCTGTAATCTCCTGCAGACCCACAACCCTCCGAGATTTTCTGCGCTTCTCTAATTCTGGCCTCTTGAGCATCCCCAATTTCAATCACTCCACCATTGGCGGCCGTGTTTTCAGCTGCCTGGGCCCTAAGCTCTGGAATTCCCTCTCTAAAGCTCTCTGCTTTTCTACCTCTCGTTCCTCCTTTAAGATTCTCCTTAAAACCTACCTTGTTAATCAAGCTTTTGGTCATTTGCCCTAATATCTCTTTATATGGCTTGCTGTCATATTTTGTTCCTGTGAAGCACTTTGGGACCTTTTACTAGGTTAAAGGTGCTATGTTAATATAAGTTGTTGTTATTGACTGCTAACAGACTGGAGGCATCGGAGCTGAACCCTGACCTATCCTTGCTCAATGTTCAAACTTCCACTCTTCCACGAGTGGATTGTCCAGGAAATCGTGCAGGCCTGAGTAGAAAGACTGGCTCATAGCTCCCTCCAAACTCTGAGGTTGCTGCAACACAGTGTGGTGCCCCTATCACTGCCCTGGATGGGCTAACTCTCAGCTAACTCCAGCACAGTGAGACCCTCCTGTTCTCAACTACTCATTGGATAAATTCTTTGAGCTGTTGAGAAAGTGGCTGAACTTTAGTGCTAACGTATAATCTCCAACGTGAATGCTTTTGTATTGTAATGCAACATTATCGCAGTTTACTTACTGAATCTATGTTCAATTTTATTTTACTTACTATAAGTATTATAAAATAAGAAAGCACTTGTGGATGAGTGCAGCGCCAACAGCACTCAAGAAGCTCGACACCATTCAGCTGCCCACATCCCATGGAACGAATAAAAAATATCCCAGGTCCCTTTCAAAGTCTCCTCTAAGAAATTCTATTCTCTTCATAGTGTGCCAATCATTTTTTGCTCAGTACACACACTTCATATTTGCCAGTATCACACTTAATTTACCATTAATCTGCCCAATTGCACATTTGATTAAAGTCTTTCTGAAAATATTAATTGTACCTTCTGCCTCAAATGCTCTCCCCATTTCAGTGTCGCCAGCAAATTTAACAAGTGTGCGTGGCAGTTTGTAACTGTAAGTATCTTTATATTTCCATGATTACTGACTCAGGATGACTCAGTGGCATCAAAGCAGCATTCCTATATTTATTGATATATGTAATTTAGTTAAGTATTGCAGCGCTATGTGTCCGTCTCTACGAGCTCTTAAAAGAGAAATAAATCAGGAACCATTTTTATCTATTCAAATCAGCATTTCATTGTTGCTGGGAGGAATTGTTATTTAACTTCTGTTAATTGCCACATAATTGTAAAGCAAATTGGGCCCGATTTTAACGCTGTGCAAGTGGATGGGTTTTTGAATGGGTTAAAATCCGGTCTTTTTTTTTTTAACTGTCAAAAATGGGTTGAAGACTGAGATGTGGGCCTCACCGTTGCACATAACTTTCAACTTTACACTCCTGGAGCTGTAGATGATATGGAGTGAGTGCATGGAGTTGGCAAGGGTGGGTAGACCTTATGTGCCTAGGCATCTACTCCGGAATCTGTAGTTTATATGGGCAGTGTCCGCATGTAATTTTGTGGCCTGTGTATCTATGCAGAATACCCAAGTAGACTCAGAGCTAAAGGAAAATGTGCTTGTTTGTGTCTTGTGTGCGTGTGCATGTGTGTGTAGGGTAGCTAGACATACATTCCTGGATGTGTGGTTAATATGGATTGCGTGTATGCAGTTTGTAGCCCAACCCAGAACTCCAGGCTCTGTGGCTTCTGTAGACCACGACAAGAGTCAAATGATTGATAAACTACAACTCCGACAAAACATTAACACTTTATGGTGATGAAAAATCAGGCAATTTATAATACGCTGCGATTTCTTGCCAGTCCCTTTTTTCTCCTTCTGTACCAAGTACTGAAATGGACTCAAGTTTTGTTTATAAAAAGCTGTCTCTTGCTTTGTGAGTAATCGTTTTGAAAGTCGAGAAACACGGTAAGTACGACAGTAGACTAATGAATGCAGGTGGGCACAATCTCTCGGAGCTCTGACAGCACAGAGCGTTGAAATATCAGTTTATAGCCAATTACACGCACAGGATTGTGATTAGAAGCTATGCAATTTCCAGGGGGAAAGGCAGTTGAAGTGGTGGGGAGGAGGCACAGGGTACATGGCCCTCACCACATCTTAAATGGTTCAGAACAATGAATGAGCATTCATACACAAGATACAGGTGTGGCTGGCAAGGCCAGAATTTATTGCTGATTCCTAATTGCCCTTAAGAAGTGGGTGGTGAGCTGTCTTCTTGATAACTTAGCAGCCTACTCGGCTATGTCAGAGGGCGATGGTGGTGCAGTGGTACTGTCACTGAATAAGTAACACTAGGCTAATTCTCTCTATGTAGGTTCAAATCCCACTTCAATTAATTAAAAAAAATCTGGAATTGAAAGCTAGTCTCAATCTGAAACTATCAGTGATTGTCATTAAACCCCATCTGCTTCACTAATGTCCTTCAGGGAAGGAAATCTGCTGTCCTGGTCTGGCCTACATATGACTCCAGACCCACAGTAATGTTGTTGACTCTTAACTGCCCACTGAAATGACCTAGCAAGCCATTCAGTTATGAAGAGTAATTAGGGATGGGCAACACATGCTGGCCTTGTCTGATGCTCACATCGCATGAAAGAGTTAAGAAAACTAGTCCAATAACATAACCAGTATGCTACCGTACCCACCACAAGGACTGCAGTAGCACAAAGATAAAGCCCATCATCAATTTCTCACAGCCAATGATGTCTTGCCCACATTCTGATAAAAATAATTTAAACTCCTGAGGGAGAAAGAAACCAGAATAGCGGCACATCATTTTTACAAATGATGGGAAGGTTTTTATGCAGATAGTGCCATCACTTCACGATGTTCAACAAACACGGGAAAAGCATTTGCTGAACCCTTTTTGCTGGCCATAGTGTCCCTTTAAATCCTGTGTTTAATGGCCCCATACCCCTATGTTTATGCCAGACTGATTTTTAAACTAGTTTTAATAACGACACAATTAAATCCTACATTACCTGTCCTAACGTGGAGATCGTGCTGTTTAACACTTGAAGCAGACATGTTTCCAGACTTCCAGTTTTAATCTAACACTAGGCTCGGCCTCCAGTCAGAGATATTCCTCAACATGATAAGACTTTGGACTTATAAGACTATTTATGGGAAAGCACGTGTCTTATTTCCTAAAGCCCTTGCGTTCTGCTTTAATTCCCTGTGTGTAGAGAAGCTTTGTACAATTGTTACTTGTTGAACTCCTTCGCAAGGGAGCTCTCCTTAGTTCTCCTTTGCTATATAAAAGCCATTCAGGGTCATTTCCATTGAACAATGGCCAGCATTGAACAAAGGTTTGCTAAGGTAACAGAGTGAGATGAAGTAGGGTGGGAAAAGGCTCACATGGAGCATAAACACCAGCATGGACCAGTTGGGCTGAATGGCCTGTTTCTGTGCTGTACATTCTATGTAAATCTCATTCAACACAACGACAGCAGCACTTTGTCTTGTGTTCATCCATGTACTGTACAAACAGGAACAAGAACTGTGTTTGTCCACTGCTATATAAACTGTAGAGAATCTACTGATTTGTTGGTGTGGAATTTTTTAACAGCTTTATGTGATTGAAAGATTAACTGTTACCTGGAGTGACTGCAAGGCAATAATCTAATCATGAACTATAAATGCATCCTCTGAATCCAGAAATTAGATCAGTACATTGAAATTTCTGCTTAGTGTTTTATTTATCACTTTATAAATTTTACATTGGGAGCACTGTTATTCTGTTCTCATATCAAAGGCAGGTGTCTCTCCTGACAGGCAGAAGTATGGAAACTTTGGCACACAAAGAGGCCATTTGGCCCATCATGGCTGTGCCATTGCCAGCACTCAATGACAGCTTTCTACTGTAATCCTATTTCCCTGCTTTCTCCCAATTCCTTAAATATTGTTATTCAAGTGTTTATCTCATTCCTTCATAACTATTGTGATTTACGTGGCATCAATAGTCACTTGTGTTAATGCATTCCATATTCTTATAATCCTTTGCATGAAAAGAAAAGATCTCCTAAATTCCTGAGTTCTGATGATGTAAACACAGTAACAATAACACTTGTGATGCCATCATCACAAGGGAAAATCTGCAATCAGTTACTGGGATATCCTTCGTCAGTTGACTTGTTCACTGTAATGTGTAGTCTGGTACATGGTAATGCAAATATCTCTATTAAAAAAAGACCTCCTTCAGAATTGGGATTTCTGACAAATTTCAATCAAAGATAATCTAACATATCAATTGTCAATCTAGTGCGATACTGTGAGGATTGTTCCAACAAAATGCACAGTCTAAGTGAGTTTTTTTTTTGTTCAGTGACTGATTTCCCTCATTTTCATCCTCTTCCACCTCCGCTGAATTTTCTATTGTGTTGTTCCCACCCGGCCTCCTTCCCCATTGGGAAGGCAAGATGAGCCATTTGTATTCTGTCCCAGCTCCTGAGAGAGAATATATTGATTTGTTACGGTGCTCAGTCTAGCAGTTGGAAAGTGGGGATGCTTTTATCATGTTATCATCATAGAAAAAGTTTAATATGCAAAAAGTTCATCCCGTGAATGAATAAAAAAGCCCCCTAAAAGTGTTTGACATTTCAATGTGATCATCTCCCATTCTTCTAAACTCCAGAGAATATAGGCTCAAATTGCAGACCCCACAGAGTCTGGATTGTTGTTATCTGAGCCCCAATGTTTGTTGCTGTTAACAGAATTTGTGCTCAGCGCTTTACAAGATCTTCTAAGAGCTGGGGAAGGGTCCACTACCCTCATCTGTGTAATCGTGCATGACCATTTAATGTGATTTCAATCCAGCATGGAGTGTATGTCAACTCCAGAACCATCAACAGCAGAATGAAAAAAAAGGCAAAATACTGCAGATGCTGGAAATCTGAAATAAAAACAAGAAATGCTGGAAACACTCAGCAGGTCTGGCAGCATCTGTGGAGAGAGAAGCAGAGTTAACATTTCAGGTCAGTGACCCTTCTTCAGAACTGGCAAATATTAGAAATGTAAAAGGTTATAAGCAAGTAAAGTGGGGGTGGGGCAAGAGATAACAAAGGAGAAGGTGTAGATAGGACAAGGTCACAGAATAGCTGACCAGAAGGTCATGCAGCAAAGGCAAACAATATGTTAATGGTGTGTTGAAAGACAAAGCATTAGTACAGAAAGGGTTTTAACAGACTGAAAATTGAACAGCCGCAAGTACAATCATGAAAAAAAAAGTGGGTAAGCAAACTAAGATGAAATAAAATAAAATAAAATAAACACAAAAAAATATTTTAAAAAGGAAAAAGAAAAAATAACTAAAAATAAAAGTAAAATGGGAGGCCCGTCATGCTCTGAAATTATTGAACTCAATGTTCAGTCCGGCAGGCTGTAGCGTGCCTAATCGGTCAATGAGATGCTGTTCCTTGAGCTTGCATTGATGTTCACTGGAACACTGCAGCAATCCCAGGACAGAGATGTGAGCATGAGAGCAGAATAAACAGCAGAATAAACCTTGTAAGCCTTTCTGTAACAAAGACTCAGACTGCTGCTATAAAGACTTTGGGATCCAATTTAAAGCAGATTCTCTTACAACCATCAATGATCTGCTCCTGCACACCTCCCTGCTGTGCCTGCTCCTCTTCCTCCTCCAAAACCTGCAGATAGATAGGATTACCCATCTTGAGAACCATGGATATGGTAACTTAATTTAGAGCTGCCCACAAGTCATAGCAAGAAAACCACAAACCCCCGAAAAGGCAGCTACAGTAATAAATCATAAAAGTTCAGAATTGATATAAGGAACATAGAAATAGGAGGAGGCCATTCAGCCCCTTGAGCCTGTTCTGCCATTCTGTTCTGAGATCCTGGCTCATTTGTTACCTAACCCCTTATACTGGCCATTGCCCCATATCCCTTAATACCTTTGGTAAACAAAAATCTACCATCTAGCATTAATTGCTGTTTGCGGAAGAGTGTTCCAAACTTCTACCACCCTTTGTGTGTAGAAGAGTTTCCTAATTTCACTCCTCAAGGGTCTGGCTCGAATTTACAGACTATGTCCCCTAGTCCTAGACTCCTCAATCAGTGGAAATGGTTTCCCTCCATCTATTCGATCAGTTCCCCTTAACATCTTAAAAAGCGTAATCTTCTTAACCTTCTAAATTCCAGGGAATACAACAGTAGTTTGTGCAAAACTGTCCTTGCAATTTAATCCTTGGAGGCAGGTATCATCGGGCAAAGCTATGCAACACTCCCTCCAAGGCCAATATATACTTCCTAAGATGCCCAGTGTGTTCACGCTACTCCAGGTATGAAGTAACTAGGGCTTTGTATAGCCGTAGCATGACTACTACCTCCTTGTATTCTAGTTCTTCAGATATAAAGGCCAGCATTCCATTAGCCTTTTTGATTATTTTCTGGATCTGTCCATGACATTTTAATGATCTGTGAACCTAGACCCCAAGTTTCTTTGGACCTCCACTGTTTCTAGTTTTTCACCATTTAGAGACTATTCTGTTCTTTCCTTTTTAGTTCCAAAGTGGATGACCTCACATTTGCCTGCATTGAATTCCATGTGCCACAGTTTTTCTTATTTGCATTATCTATTAATATCACTTAGCAATTTTATGCTTCCATCTCTCTCTTGGCATTTCTTCCCGGACGAAGATTTTGGGAAGGTTGTAGTCATCGGTGGCAGGCCCACTGGTGGCTAGTCAGGCCTATCCGTGACCAGCAGAATCTCCCACAGCAGGTACAAGTGAAGGTGTAGTCGCTGCTGGGGGCAATTGGATCTATCTTTCTCCCTTTCCCCTGCTGATTCTTCGCTCAGTTTCAAAGGTTTCAGTAACCCTCCTGATGTAGCATCTCCAGGCATCACGGTCTATGGTCTGCGCTTCCCACTGGCGATAGTCGATGTGACACTCAGAGAGGGACTTCTTCAGGGAGTCCTTGAAACATTTGCATGGGGCCCCTCTGTTCCTTTTACCCATGGTCAGCTCTCCATACAACACGATCTTGGGCAGGTGACTGTCGTCCATCTGGACAACATGACCAGCCAAACGCAGTTGGCTTTGCAGGAGGATGGCCTTGATGCTGGTGATGTTGGCTGTTTCCAGGACTTCAATGTTTGTGATGCGGTCCTGCCAGCGGATCCTGAGGATGCTGCGGAGGTATAGGACCCATGACTCGCCGCCATACAGAAGGGTGGTGAAGACTATGGCTTTGTACACTTTGAGTTTGATCTGTGCTCTGAGACTGTGGTTGCTCCACACACGTTAGTAGAGCCTGCTGAATGTACTGTTTGCTTTCGAGAGCCTATTGTCCACTTCCTTGACTATGGTGCCATCAAATGAGATGACGCTCCCCAAATAACTAAATTGCTTGATGGCATTCAGCTCGGTTCCCTCGACGACAACGCTTGGTGGTCTATATTCTTCTTGGGGTGCAGGCTGATGCAGGACTTCAGTTTTCTTTAAACTGATTTTTAGTCCGAAGAGTTGTGCCGCCTCAGAAAAATGTGTTGTTATCCATTTGCAGGTCTGACTGACTGTGGGCCAGGAGAGCACAGTCATCGGCAAAAAGAAGTTCATGGATGAGTTTTTCTTGTGTCTTTGTGTGAGCCTGAAGATGCCTGAGGTTGAAAAGGCCTCCCTCAGTCCGGAAGCGAATGTAAACTCCCTCCTTAAGGTCTTCCATTGCCTGCTGCAGCATCATGCTGAAAAAGATGGTGAATAGGGTCGGGGCCAGCACACATTCCTACTTCATGCCATTGGAGATACAGAAGGGACTTGAGAGGTCGCTGTTTTGCTTGTCTTGTCCGTACTGATTTTCATGAAACTGCTTCACCATGGCCAGGAACCTGGGTGGGCATCCAAGTTTTTCAAGGATTTTCCAATTTTGTGCTTGGGAGGGGCATTCCAGATGAGTTCATGGAGATCTGTGTAGAACTTATCTTTGTCATCTGGGTTAGCCTTCAGGGTTGGAGCAAAAACACTGATGAGGGTTACATGCTGCTGGCCTTGGAAGGGCAGGTGTAGGGACATGATGCGTTTGGAGTGGTCGATTGGCAGGCTTGAAAGTTTAGTGGCGATAGTCTTCTTCACCGTGAAGCCGACACCAAAGAGGCGTTGTTCACCTTGAGGTGTGCCTGACCAATAGAGAGTGTAGCCAGTGTTGTGTTCTGTTAGGCTACCTTGCTCTGAGAAGTGGACCTCACTCAGGGCCACTATATCAATGTCTAGTCTGGCTAGCTCATGGGCCGCCAGGGCTGAGTGTCGTTGGAGTCGGGCATTGTTCTCATGTCCCAGCAGGTGAGTTCAGAATTTTTCTTCTTTTCCCACCTGTTGAAGCGAGGTTAGGAGTTTGCGTTTCCTTCTCTGTCGTAGTTTGACCGCATTAGGAGATGCCCATTGACCGCGGCAAGCCAACTGGGTGGTAGGGAGACGAGCATTTGTTTAGGCCACCTTTTCTAGGCCCCTCTCCAATTTTGGAGCAAGCAGTGCTGTCCTTCAAAAAGGCTTCTCGGTCGCTCAGGGTGCTACCGGGTGATATTGTCTCTTGGTCATCATCAAAACGAACAATATCCTGAGCTGCCTGCTTGCAGGATTGAAAATGTGGTTGCCAATGCCATCTTGCACTTGCCGTTTTCACCCCTTTCCCATTGCTACAGGACTTGTTGAGTTATAATTGGGTTGGATGGATTTCCTTCCTGCCTGTGCGGTGGTGCTTTAAGGTGGAGTGCAGTTTGCGCTGACTGACCCCACCCTTTAAGCCTGGAGCTTATCTGTCGAGGCCCAGTGAACTGGGACGGCGGCGGCGAGATCTCCAAGGCATAGGTGTGGATTCAGAGTTTCCCTCTCCTGGGTGCGTTGCCAACTAAGGCTGGAAGGGACCCTCCTTCCCTTGCTATTCATCCATAGCTGCTATACCAACAATCGTAGTCCATGCAATATGGGGTGGTACGCCTTTGGTCTAGAGCATGATGGTCACTTGAGCTGCTCGGAATCCTTCCGCCCTGGCCTTTACCTTTATCGAGAAAGACATCCGCCCAGATGGTGTCATGTTCATCGTTTCTCCCCTCATTACATTTCGCCCGTCAGCTGAGACGGTGTACCGGGGTGTGGCGCTTGGAGCCAGCAGTGAGAGCTGGGTGCAGATGAGGACCAGTGATTCCAGTCCATTCCTACAAATTGGATGCAGCTGACTGAAAATACAAGGGTATTTATCTGAACATGCCATACACCCTGCTTCCATCTACACTGTTTATAATGCCACCGAAGTTTATGTCACAAGAAAACTTGGATATGTGGCTTTCTATCCCATCATCAAAGTCGTCAATCAATACGATGAATAGTTGAGGCCACATCACAGATCCCTGGGGGACTAGTCACATCCTGCCAATTAGACTACCTGCCCATTATCCCTACTCTCTGTCTCCTGGCTCTCAGCCAATTTCCTAACCAGGTCAATAATTTGCCTTCAATTCCATTAGCTTCAACTTTAACTAACAATCTCTTATGAAGGATTTTATCAAATGCCTCTGGAAGTCCATATAAATAAGATCCATGGACATTTCCCTATCCACTACTTCAGTCGCCTCTTCATAAAATTTAATCAGGTTCAGCAGGTATGACCTACCCCTTTAGAAATCCATGCTGGTTCTCCAATCAGCTGAAAGTTTTCAAGGTGTTCCGTCCCTCTATTCTTAATTATAGACTCTAGTAACATCCCAATGTTAGGCTAACCACTCTATAATTCCCTGGTTTCCTAAATAGCAGAGTAACGTGCAATTTTCCAGTCTAAAGGAACAGTTCCTGAACTTTTGAAGATTATAGTTAGGGTATCTGCAATGTTCTCGCCTACATCCTCTAAACCCTGGGATGGAAGCTATCTGCTACTGGGGACCTGTCACTCTTTATTACCATTATTTTCTTCATGACTGTTATTTTGCTTACGTTAATTTTGTTGAGTCCCTGTCGCCGATTCATTATCAGTTTCTTTGCGATATCTGTCAATACTGACGCAAAGTAATTATTCAACATATCTGCCATTTCCTTATTTTAATTTACAACATCATTGTTATCAGTTTTCCAGGGGCACAGATTGCTCCTGACCACCCTCTTCCTCTCAATGTACATATAAACATTTTTTGTGCCATTCACACCTTTATCACCTCTCGACTTGACTATTCCAATAAACTCCTGGCTGGTCTCCCACATTCTACTCCCCATAAACTTGGAGTCATCCAAAACTCTGCTGCCTGTGTCCTAACTCGCACCAAGTCCTGTTCCCCTATCACCCTCTGTGCTCGTTGGCCTACATTGGCTCCCGGTCAAGCAACGGCTTGACTTTAAAATTCCCATCCTTGTTTTCAAATCCCTCCATGACCTCCCTATCTCTGTAATCTCCTCCAGCCTCACAAACCTCCAAGATATCTGAGATCATCTAATTCTGGCCTCTTGTGCATCCCTGATTTTAGTCGCTCCATCCATTGGTGGCCGTGCCTTCAGTCACCTCGGCCGCAAGCTCTGGAAACCCTCCCTAAACCTCTCCACCTCACTTTCCACACTCCTTAAAATCTACCGCTTTGACCAAGCCTTTGGTCATCTGACCTAATATCTCCTTATGTGGCTTGGTGTCATACTTTATAATGCTCCAGTAAAGTGCCTTGGGATGTTTTATTACGTTAAAGGTGCTATATAAATTCAAGTTGTTGTTGTTGATTTTGATTTCCCTTGCAAATATCTTTTCATATTCTCTTTTTATAGCTCTCACTATCTGTTTTGTCAACCTTTGCTGTTCTTTGTACCTTTCCCCATCAACAAGATCTGTTGTTGTGTTTTTGTAAGCTTTTTAGTTTTATGTTGTCCCTTACCTCTTTAATAACTAACAGGATTAGTGACTTTTCCTAGGGAGTAGCTGAGCCATACAGGAGAGACTCATAGCCTGTGCTGAGTTTTCTGGACTGGGAGGTGTTAAGATGCTACATTTTTACATAGGATTTCTTAGAATATACAGCGCAGAAACAAGCCATTCAGCCCATCTAGTCTGTGCTGGTGTTTATGCTCCACTTGAGTCTCCTCCCACCCTACTTAATCTAATGGCCATCAATATATCCTTCTATTTCTTTTTCCCCTCATGTCTTTATCTAGCTTTCCCTTAAATGCATCTATGCTATTCATCTCAACTACTCCGGGTGGTAGCAACAGAATGGTATTCTGCTGGTCTTTGTGGGTTGTGCAGTGGAATCCTGGACCACAATTTCAGACTGTTCCCCTCTTTGTATCTCTCCCAATCGCCAGGGTCTGTGCTAGTTTTTGTACACTTTTGCTTTTAATTTTAAGTAATCCCTTACCCATTTTGTTGTCCATGGCTGGGTTTTCTTTTGGCAAGTAGAGCCCTTGCCCCTTAGGCAATAGATCTTCAATAGAATGAGTGATTAATACCTGGGTAGAACAAGAGGTAGTAGAATATTATGATAGATGATGATAGGCTTCTGAGCAAGGATGAGATAGTTGAGTCAATTGCTCTTCCTTCCCTGTACTTACACTTGTAGTGACAGTGTAACATTACACATGAGGCTTTAAATGTTTCCAGTATTTTTTTTTAAACCCAATCATGTAGGGGTTCGGCCCTTGAATAATTTATTACAGGACAAAATCTAATTCCACATTCCGTTTTTCCCAGCTTTGTTTTAGTACACGCCCTAAAAATGGTATTTATTTTAATAATTGGTCTCAGAGTCACTGTGAATTTCTATTGCCCTGCCACGTTGGCACTGTAAATAGAAATGCATTTTTAAAATTGGCAGTTTAGGAATGGCCCGAAGCAGGAAGGGTGTATCTGTCACCAGTGGTTACGGTGAAGACAGCAGTCAGTGCTGATAACATTTATTTATAATCCAACTTAGGAAAGAAAATAATACTTCCATTTATACAGCCTTGCCACATCATTGGAACATCTCAAAGCTCTTCACACATTCAATTCTTTTGTGGAAGGTATTGACCACTAGAATCATAGATGGATGCCGCACAGAAGGAGGCCATTCAGCCCATCGTGTCCGTGCTGGCTCTTTGAAAGAGCTATCCAATTAGCCCCAGTTCCCTGCTCTTTCCCCATAGCTCTGCAAACTTTCCTCCTTCAAGTATTTATCTAATTCCCATTTCAAATTTATT